>NW_027097288.1:0-40000 GCF_019320115.1 Miscanthus floridulus
TACCTAACATAGGAAGGGGATTTTGGATCCATAGTATTCACTAACCTACTTGGCAATGACTTTGTCCATCATGATGCACCCCATGTAATGCACCCAAACTTTGCTAAGTCTCCAAATTCCCCGAGGTCCGACGGACTTCTCACTTCCCTTTCGAGATCCAAACCTTCTTGGTGCTCTTCATGTTGGAAATGATTTCCTTTGGCACCCAAAAGCGTTTGACCCCATTGTTTGCTTGCTTGTTCACCTTGATGGCCACCACCTTGTCATTTTTCTTCTTTAAGGGATAAGGTGTGGAGGCCTTCTTGTCCACCTTGTTGGTGTAGGTGTTGGAGAGCTTGCTTGTTTGCTTTTTTTCCTTCTTCTTTGCTCCTCCCCCATTCTTCACCTTGCACTTATAGGACTTGTGGCCTTCTTTGTGGCATACGTAGCAAACCATGGTTTGTCCTTCATCAAGCTTCTTCACTCCTTTGATGGTGTTATCTTGATGAAGTTGGGTTTGCTTCGCCTTGCCTTTCACTTGAGTCAAGTCCTTGGTGAGGTGAGCTACTTCTTGCTTGAGTTGCTCATTCTCTTTTACAACCTCTTATGTGCATGTATCTACAATCACTTTCTCAACACAAGCTTGGTTGCATAAAGGTAAGTCTAAACATGAATCATTGCAAGAGGTAGATGCATCCTTTTTAATTATGTCATTTCTTTTAGATGCCTTGGTGGGGGTATTTTTGATGGCCTCAAAATTAGCAACTTTATTTGTTAGCTTATCACAATGTTTGAACATGATTTCCATTTTAGCAAGCAAACTTTGATAATCATTTTGTGAGCTAGCTAACTTTTCTTTTAATTTTTCATTTTTCTTTTCAAGTTGCTTATCATTAATTATGCATGCACTTGTTGCACTAGCCTCAAGTTGCTCAATTTTAGTAGATAGTTCAACATTGAGATTTGCAAAGTTTTCATACTATTCAAGCAAATTCTTGTATGCTTCTTGTGAACTACCTAACTCTTCTTTTAAATTTTTGAGCTTCTTTTGTTGACTAGTGCAAACTTTAGCATATTTAAGATTTTGTTGCACAATTATATTGTAAGAAGACAAATCATCATCACTATCACTCTCACTAGAGGATGAGCTTTCGTTACATCATGCCATAAGGCACACACGAGAAGAGCTTGATGATGAGTGCTTGTGACCTCACCTCGTGTGATGGTTTTCTTCTTCACTTGAAGAATCATCCCATGACCTTATTGTTGTGAGGGCTTTGTTCTTGCATGCCTTCTTCTTTGTCTTGGGTGTGGGCTTGTTTGGACAAACTTCCACAAAGTGCCCCAACTCACCGCATCTATAGCATCCTCTCTTTCTTTGCTCGTTTCTTTGATTAGTGAAAACGAGGTCTTGAATTTGGATGGGCACACCCTTGACATTGAGCCTTATGATCATCTTCTCCACCTTTTTGATAAGTTTGATTGATTCTTCATCAAGGTCGGAGGTGGAGGAGGAAGATTGATCATCATCACTTGATTCTTGTTCATCATCATCATCATCATCTTCATCTTCTTCTTCTTCACTTGAGGAGCTTGAGCTTGAGCTTGACTCAACTTTCTTGCCCTTCATCTTTTTCTTCTCGCTACAAGCGAGTGCTTTGCCTTTGCTTGATGAAGATGCTTCTCCTTGACCCATATTATGTGATATTTCAAATGCCACTAGCTTACCAATGACAATGCCTGGGGTCATGGTGCTCAAGTTCTCCATGTTGTGAAGGATGGTGATGATGCTTGCATATTTCTTTTGTGGTAGAACGGAGATGATCTTCCTTACGATGTCCGCATCATCTAGCTTTAATAATCCTATTGAATGGAGCTCATTGATAATTAGATTCAATCGAGAATACATATCACGAACAAGCTCATCATCATTCATAGCAAAGGAATCATAATTTTACTTGGCTAGACAATGTTTTTGCTCACAGACATTACTTGTGCCGTCATGGAGCTTGCATGCACTTGTTGCACTAGCCTCAAGTTGCTCAATTTTAGTAGATAGTTCAACATTGAGATTTGCAAAGTTTTCATACTATTCAAGCAAATTCTTGTATGCTTCTTGTGAACTACCTAACTCTTCTTTTAAATTTTTGAGCTTCTTTTGTTGACTAGTGCAAACTTTAGCATATTTAAGATTTTGTTGCATAATTGTATTGTAAGAAGGCAAATCATCATCACTATCACTCTCACTAGAGGATGAGCTTTCGTTACCTCGTGCCATAAGGCACACATGAGAAGAGCTTGATGATGAGTGCTTGTGACCTCGCCTCGTGTGATGGTTTTCTTCTTCACTTGAAGAATCATCCTATGACCTTATTGTTGTGAGGGCTTTGTTCTTGCATGCCTTCTTCTTTGTCTTGGGTGTGGGCTTGTTTGGACAAACTTCCACAAAGTGCCCCAACTCACCGCATCTATAGCATCCTCTCTTTCTTTGCTCGTTTCTTTGATTAGTGAAAACGAGGTCTTGAATTTGGATGGGCACACCCTTGACATTGAGCCTTATGATCATCTTCTCCACCTTTTTGATAAGTTTGATTGATTCTTCATCAAGGTCGGAGGTGGAGGAGGAAGATTGATCATCATCACTTGATTCTTGTTCATCATCATCATCATCATCTTTATCTTCTTCTTCTTCACTTGAGGAGCTTGAGCTTGAGCTTGACTCAACTTTCTTGCCCTTCATCTTTTTCTTCTCGCTACAAGCGAGAGCTTTGCCTTTGCTTGATAAAGATGCTTCTCCTTGACCCATATTACGTGACATTTCAAATGCCACTAGCTTATCAATGACAATGCCTGGTGTCATGGTGCTCAAGTTCTCCATGTTGTGAAGGATGGTGATAATGCTTGCATATTTCTTTTGTGGTAGAACAGAGATGATCTTCCTTACGATGTCCACATCATCTAGCTTTAATAATCCTATTGAATGAAGCTCATTGATAATTAGATTCAATCAAGAATACATATCACGAACAAGCTCATCATCATTCATAGCAAAGGAATCATAATTTTGCTTGGCTAGACAATGTTTTTGCTCATGGACATTACTTATGCCGTCATGGAGCTCTTGGAGTTTTAACCAAATTTCATGTGCCGTATTTAAGGTGAACACTTGGTTAAACACATCCATGCTAAATGATTCAAACAAGCAATTCTTAGCTCTAGCATTGAAATACATTTCTTTTTCATCACTCTTTGTGGGTTTTCGGGATTCTTGATGGGTTTCATCCCATCACGAGTGACTCTCCATACACCCAAATCAACCACCTCAAGGTGGCAAGCCATTCTAGCTTTATAGTATGGGAAGTTAGTGCCGTCAAATTGTGGAGGCCTAGCGGTATCCATCCCAACCACTCTACAATAGTGTCGGCTCAATGGCGGTTAAACCAAAGGTCCAAATATGAGTCAACCGGCTCTGATACCAATTGAAGGGACCGTGACACCTAAGAGGGGGGTGAATTATGCAACTTAAAATTCTAACTCTAAACTATGACATCTTTTTCTAACCTTAGCAAAACCTATGCAATAGATAAGCTATCTAGATGTGCAACTATGGTTTTGCTAGTGTGTTGCTATCTCTACCGCAAATATAGTAAAGTAATCAATGTAAATGCAGAAGCTAAAGAGCAAGGTAGAGATATGCAAGCTCCCGTCGACGACTCCGATATTTTTACCGAGGAATCGAGAAGCGCGCAAGCTTCCCCCTAGTCCTCGTTGGAGCCCCTCGTAAGGAATCCCTCACAAGGGCTAAGCTCCCAGTTGGGTAACTCCGTGGATAGCCTCAGGCCTTCCCCACACGCAAGTGGGTCTCCGATGTGCCTCTTGGCAAGCCTCTCCCGGATGCTCCCCGCCGTCTTCACTATCAAGCTTCCAGCCAAAACATCGTGGGCCTTGTTCCCTTCGGTACACGGTGGCGGCCACACCACAAACGCGGTTGGTGTGATCTCATAAGACTTCAAGCCCCTCTGATGTACAACACTTGTGCTCACAAGCACGGGGTGGCAAGAGGTATGTAAACCTCACTAAACACTAGGCATAAACCTAGAGCAAGCGCATAAGCGGTGGTCTAATCAACCTAAGCACTTTGCAAAGCACTTATGCTAATCACCTAATAAAACACTAAGCACTATGCATGTGGAGATCACTCAAATGGTGTATCAACACTCTTGGTATATTTTCTCAGCTCCACACACTTCAAATGGCCAGTTGGGGGTTGTATTTATAAGTCCCACTGAGAAAGTAGCCGTTGGGGTCGAATTCCTACAAAACTGCTACTGATCGGACGCTGAATCGTCCTGACCGGACGCGTCCGGTCGCCTCGACCATTGAGCCAGCAAAACACTGATCGGACGCTGGCTAGCGTCCGGTCGTCTGCCACCGGACGCGTCCGGTCACAGATATGCCGCTCTGGAACCTTTCTGTACTCGATCGAACGCTGTGTTCCTACGTCCGGTCGGTTGCTGCCAGCGTCCGGTCCTCGCGTCTGGTCGCTTGTCTATCGAGCCACCGGTCCAGCGTCCGGTCGCGCTTCCAGCGTCCGGTCTTTGCGTCTGGTCGCGTCTACGAGCTCGTTTCTTCGTGATCTTGCATACGACTTGGTTCCTATCTTCATGCTTGGACTTTGCTTGATATCTTGAGTCTTTTCTTGTGCTCCTAAGGTCTTGCTTAAGGTGTTGATCATCGGATCATCACGTCGCCTTCGTCCAAGTCACGTCTTGCACCCTGTTGGACTACAAAACAAACACTTGCAAATTCATTAGTCCAATTTGGTTGTGTTGGTCATCAAACACCAAAATCCAAAGTAAATGGGCTTAGGGTCCATTTTCCTTACACTCCTTCCTCATTTCCTGATACCGAGTATTGAGCCGAGTTGTGGCAGAACCTCCTAAGTTATAGGGCCCACATGCACATGTCACTGTCCGACGACCTTTGACATTTATGCATATGTTTCCAATAACTTAAAAAGACTGTCGTGTGTCCTCGGGGAACCCCGAATCATCCACGATTTCCGAGCAGGATCACGTTACAGAGTCATTGCAGTATTACAACATTTATTCAAATATCAAAACCAGAGTAAAAACAGCGGAAGTCTTACAATAACATAGTTTACAAACCAGTTGTTTCAAACCTTACAAACTAAGTTCCATAATTATTACAAACCATAGTAGTAGTGGTGGCATAATTAACATATACTTAACACACAAAATAAACATCCTGCCCAAGGATCACACATTTAATTCTCATCGTCAGAACGAACGATAGTCATGCAGCACGATCCAAAACAGATCTGCTCATGAGGCTCACCTGCAACAAGGGGTCAACGAACCCTGAGTACAAAGGTACTCAACAAGACTTATCCGAAATCTTAACTGATAAACTCAGTAATGCAGGCTCAGGGATTCAAGGTATAGCTTTAACAATGATCAAAGTTCTTTTGCGTAAAAGCTCTTTTAACAAATTCTTTATATAGAAAACTTCTCAGAATTATATACAAAGCTGACACGATCCGCACTGAGATCATGAAACTTCATATCCAACATCTTCACAAGCCTTATTTAAGTTCTGGTTATTAATTCTACGATGATGAACAGTGAGTTGAGTCTCCATAACCGAGGAGCAACGACGATTCGAACCGATTAAACCCAGCTGGGAATTCCAGACCACACATATGCAGGTCCCCGACCTCACTATACAACCTACCCTCGGATCCTCTAAAACAAGAACGGGTCCGCGCCACCCGAGAATACACACCTACTCCACATTCCAGCCATGGCCACGTGGGTACACGCTATTCCCGCCATCTCTCCACTCCCAGTGCGCGAGTAGCCATTCTCGTAATAGAATTGCCAAGTTCAGGCTTACCGGAGTATGTGGTTAGTACTACAAATTCTCACCTCATGCAATTCAACAACGGACGTGCCTTAATCGACACAGGCGGAAAGAACCCGCTCACAAGACCTCCATGTCTTGTGGCTCACACTCACCGAGTCCGCCCGGTCTAGATTTATTACTCCACATTCCCATATCACATGTTAACATAGTTAACCAGTGTTCCATTTAACTTGCAGGTGGCAGGTAGTCACCCGACTTTCATCGTTCTACGCATAGCTAAGCAAACTAGGCATATACGAGTTTAAAACTGGTAATATGGTAAATATGGAATAACAAGGGTGGTAATGCACAATTAGGCTTTTACTTAACTCCTAATCACTTAATGCAGTAACGGAAAGCAAAAGCGAAATTAATTTATAAACACAAGGTAGGGTTGTATGCATCCGGGGCTTGCCTTCGTTGACGGAAAAGTCCGATTCCTGCGACGTTACACAAGTATTCGACCCGACCTCAACAGACGGATTAACCTCTTCAACAGCTTGATTAACTACCACGTTTTCACCTTCGTTCACTACACGTAATAACAATGCCATGTTTAACATGATGCGGAATTCGAAACATGATGCTCGATGAGGATGAAAAATTAATAATTTGAATACAACTTTCCTTCGCGGTACAGTTGCAAGTCAAACAAACTAATTCTTTTTCGTAAACACATACATCAACTGCCAAGGATCATTAACAACAAATGACCCAAGGTCATCACTCAATCCAAAATTCCAAACAAAACCTAAATCACTAAAGGTTACTATTTGCTTTTATGAATTAATTATTTAATTCAAAATTATGAAATAAATCAACTTATTCTAATTGAGCCCAAAATTTTAGTACATGTTCATTACATGTTAACTAAGTGGCAAAACAAATTTCATAATTTTTGGATAAATAAATAAGCCTAGAAAAATCCTGGAAATCCATTTATGAATAAATTGAGCAATTTTTATCACATTTAAAACTTACTGAAAAACATATTTCATATTTTTCTTAAATACTATACATCTCAGAGAAGTCACACAAAAATTTTCATAATTTTTGGAGCTCTAAATAAATCTACACAAAAATAACAAAAACAGACACTATTCATTCAAATCTGAAAATAGAAAAATCCATTTGAACGCTGAGTCACTGACATCGGACCCCACCTGTCATCTTCTACCTCCCGCGTGTTGACTACGACGACGACGGCGCTGACCGGCGCAAACTCACCGACGGTGAGTCCAAAGGCGACGGTCAAGGTACCAAAATGACCACATCATCACGGCGCATCGACTGAAGGCACTAGCTAGACGAATTACTACGAGTTACGAGCTTGGCGTCGGCCATGGCGGATGCGGTGGCTCGGCGACGTTACGCCGGCGAAAAAGCCGAAAACGGGGAAACAGAGGGCATGGGAAGGTCCAGTAGCTCACCACGAACACGTTCAAGCAAGAATTAAGGCCGGAGAAGCAACGTAGACACGGGTCGACGTGAACAGCAACGGCGGCGGAGCAAGGATCGTCGGTGACGGTGTGCCGGCGACTGCAGTGGATAAAACGGCCAAACAATAGTGAAATGAGCACTACGGCATCGAGACGAAGCTAAAGGGACATCAATCAAGGGCAACGGCTCACCGACGGACTCTGGCCACGAAGATGCGCATGCGACGGTGAGGTTACCGGCCGCGAGGAAGAAGGCGATGAAACTCGAGTTCCCGGTGAAGACAAGCCAAATTGGTGGGTCAGATGGACGCGCAAGGTTCAGGCGGAGCTGGGACTAGCTTAACAGCGACGGTGGAGCACGACAACGACGGCACGGGCTCGCCGGAGATGGAGCAGCGGCGACGGGAAAAACAGAGAGCGAAGAAAGAAGAACGACGGCGGCTCCAGAGCTTTATAGGGCAGCCAAGGAAGCGCAAGGAAGCCACGACGAGCCTTCAGCGCGCCAACGCGACGCCCAGACGGCCACGCGCGCGACTGGAAGCAAGCCGAAGATCGCCGCCGGTGTAGCCTGAGCGGTGAGTACTGTTCACAAAATTACAAGTTTGCCATTCGCCAAATTTCACAAATTACTCTCAAATTTTCATAACAACTCAAAAATCTCCAAAAATAAAAGTTGTTCAAAATCAAAAGTTCTACAACTTTGCTTTTATAACCATCTCCTAATTCGGTCTAGATTTTGAAATGAACTTTTGAATTTGAATAGGGAAATTTACCGAATTACGCCTTTTTGATTTACTCAAAAATTTTCTAAACAACTTGAAAAACTCCAAAAACAAACTTTGTATAACTTGCCAAGCTCTACACTTTTGCTTTTGGGCCCAACCCCAAAATATGCTTAGATTTTGAAATGGATTTTCAGGGTAGGGTTTACATGTTGAAACGCGGGGTTTTCTCGAAAAATTCAAAACCCAGTCAAACTTTGAACTTGAGTCAAACAATACAATTCAACACTCATTACACAAATGTAAACTTGTTTTAGTAAATGCACATCAAAGTTTTCACCAAATGCCAAATGCTTTGCAATGCATATGATGACATGTCAGATTTTAACATTTAAACACCCGAGGTGTTACAATCCTTCCCCCTAAAAGAAATCTCGCCCCGAGATTCAAAGCCATAGGGTAAGTAATGGAAAAGGAAATGTGTCGCAAGAACACATACAAACTCTGTCCATAAAACAGCTAAGGTTACTTTTACAAAACACAATGTACACCGAGCTCAACTAACATTACTCGATTCTATATTGACGCTAAAAATTCGGGAAACTTTTCTAACAAGTAATCTTCTGATTCCCAAGTAGCTTCCTCTTCTGAATGTTGATTCCATTGTATTTTATAGAACTTGATTGTCCGTCTTCGAGTAACACGATCTTTCTGATCTAACACTCGGATAGGATATTCGGAATAAGTTAAATCCGGTTCTAGTTCCACTCCTTCAACTTCAACATTTGTTCAGGCACTCGGAGACACTTCTTCAATTGAGAAACATGGAACACATCATGCACAGCTGCAAGATGTTCAGGTAATTTCAAACGATATGCTACTTTTCCATACCTCTCTAAAATTTGATAGGTCCAATATATCGGGGTGCCAACTTTCCTTTAACACCAAAACGGTTAACTCCCTTCATTGGTGATACTTTCAGATATACAAAATCTCCTTTGTTAAATACCAATGGTCTCCGTCGTCTATCCGCATAACTCTTTTGGCGGGACTGAGCTATCTTCAAATTACTCTGTATTTGCCTAACCTTGTCTTCTGTTTCTTTCACAAGATCAACTCCAAAGAATCTTCTTTCTCCAGGCTCAGACCAACTCAATGATGTTCTGCATCTACGACCATAGAGTGCTTCAAATGGAGCCATTCTAATGCTTTCCTGATAACTATTGTTGTATGAGAACTCGGCTAAAGGTAAGCATTCATCCCACTTTTGGAATAGTTAAGGACACAACACCTTAACATATCTTCAAGTACTTGATTGACTCTTTCAGTCTGTCCATCAGTCTGCGGATGATAAGCTGTACTGTACAGAAGTTTAGTACCCAACGAAGAATGCAATTGTTTCCAAAAGTTGGAGACAAACTGTGTACCCCTATCTGACACAATAGTTTGGGTATTCCATGGAGACTCATGATTCTTGCTAAGTACATTTTGGCATATTGGATCGTAGGCGAGTGTCCACCACGGCTGCGATATGGTAAGGAGCGACCGAGGAGAGATAGAAGAAGGCGCCGGCGACTAGGCCTCACGTTGGTTCAGCCCAACAGGTAGCAATAGACCATTGAAGGCTCAATGGTCCCACACAAGTGACCGATTTCTTCCCCAATCAACGCATTGACCATCCATACTCGAATCCTCCGTGCTTGGATCCCAAATCCCAACCCTGGGCAGCAAGCATGGAGCATCAAGGTCCGCAGACCGTTTGACATAGGCATCATGCAAACAGCCACGGTGCCACCTGCTAGAGGTCAGACTGCTAGAGGACGGAGCCCCGACACCCGAGCACTCAAGGGTCGAGTCAATGCCCTCAATGGTTGAACAGACGTGTCTCGTGTAATCGATCGCCCTTAGTGGCTTTGTGCCAATGTCTCTCGTAGTCGGCCACCCTCGGCGCCTCCGTGGTCGTATCATGTGTAGCTGGCCGGGTGTCCATCGGCCACACGAGCGCGCGATTACTAAGAGAGAGTAGAAGTGATTCATGCCCCATGGCACGCTAATTGGTTTTCATACAATTTACACGTTCCTTCATTTTCAACTTTTTTTTTGTATTTTGCAATGTATCATATATATATATATATATATATATATATATATATATGTGGATCAACTCATCCGGAACTATCATTTTGTTCTTCAAATTTAAGGTAACATTATGTGATTGCGGTGTGATTTGGTCCGTAAACCTTTTGATTTATTTTTCTGTTAGAACTCGTCCCACTTGTAACTTTTTTTTTGAGTTTCGCCACTAGACACATCTTAAAACATCTGAATTTTTTCGCCATAATTTATGGGACCATCGTATGTGATTTTGGTGCGATTTGGTCCGTAAACCTTTCGGTTTATTTTTTCTGTTAGGACTTGTCCCGTTTATAATTTTTTTTTAGCTTCGCCACATCTGAAACCAGGTGAATTGTAATTTTTTTTTAATCCGCGAACGAAAGTTGCAATGGCACCCATCAATTGACCCAATCTCCTTCTCTCGGCAAGACAGGAGACACAGGAAAACGATCCTTCCTATCCGTGGGTCCCACTCCGGCCCCTCCTTCCCGACCCGTTTCCGTAGTTCTTGTCCGCGAGCCGCGCCACCGGCCTGCCGTCTGCAGCAGCCGACGCGGGCCCATCCACATCCGCCGCCACACCCCCGCGGCCCCGCCCGCCCACCACCGCGCCGCCATCTGCGGCCGAAGGCGCGCCCCAGGCCGCCCGCCACCACGCTACCGTCCGCAGCCACCGCCTCGCCCCTGCCCGCTTCCGCGCTGCCGTCAGCTCGGCCCCGTCCGCAGCCGCGGCCCCATCCACATCCGTCGTCACACCTCCGCCCGCCACCACCACGCCGCCATCCGTCCCCTTCCGAAGCAGTGAAGTAAGCCTGCGCATCCTCTACCTCTCTTTGATAAAACTGGGCTTGGGCCCGCTCCACCTCGAAGGAACAAAGGAAGGGAACGGAAACGGCAAGCGCTCCGACGCCCTCCCCGGTCGCCGCACTGCTTCCCTCCCACGTCGCAACACCAGACACCGCGCCAGTCACCCCACTCGGAAGAACGGTGCTGGCCCTCCCGCCGTTTGCCTGTACCCCTCGTGCTCGGATCCGTGAGGGATTCCGGTATCCAAGGCGTCGGCGTTCTTCCTGCTGTCGCTGGCGCGATTCGATTCGTGCGTCTCGGTTTGTAACTGGAAAAGCAGCCGCATCATATTCTTTTTTTACTTTTAGCTATTTCTGATTTTCCTCATCTTGTTTTGGGGCCTGCCCTTCCTCATCTTGTTTTGGGGCCTGTTCCCGGGGTTCTTGAGTTGTTAATGTCAAGTGAGAAACCGACTATACCCAGACATTGTTTTAATCCCCCACCTTTTTTTTTTGCACATGCTGTTAATTCAATAGTTGTCCTTCCCTCTGACACCCCAGAGGAAAATAAAAGGAAAGGAAAATAAGTGTTGAGGTAGTGAAGGGGAAAAAAAGATCAAATTTACATTTAGCAAAGGTTGAGTGTTAGGAGAATTTGTAATTCTCTGAGGTTGAGTGTTAGGAGAGTTTGTGAGGGCTGTGGAATGTCGAAGGCGAAGAACAATAATGGTTATCTTGGAGTCACTGAGCCAATCTCGCTGAGTGGACCGACTGAGAAGGACCTTATGCAGACAACTGAGGTTGAAAAGGTTGGGGATTTGTATATCAGATGAACCAAAAGCCCTTCCACATTTGTTTTATTTTCCTTAGATTCATGACATTTTTTTAATAGCATGATTTTGTTTGTGTTGATCAGTACCTTTCAGACGCAGGACTCTATGAGAGCCAAGATGGGGCTGTCTTGCGAGAAGAGGTTTTAGGCAAGCTGGACCAGGTTGAACAATATCCATGGATGCTCTTCCATTTTTTATTATCATTCCCCTAGGCCTATACTGATTTGAAGATGTTGGATGCTGTCGCAGACTGTGAAAGCTTGGATTAAGAAGGCTACTAGGATCAGCGGGTATGGGGAGCAATTTGTGCATGAAGCAAATGCAAAGATCTTTACATTTGGTTCATACCGTCTTGGGGTAATCCACCTTACTGTTTCTTAAATATCTTTTTATATATTTTTTATAAAAACTATAAACTGCTATTGTGCACTATGGGTGCGTTTGGTTGCTGCCTTTCTGTGCTCTGCCAAATAGTTGGCCGGCCAAATTTAGGCAGCCCAGGAATCGGCCGGGCATCAGCCTGAAAAGGCTGAAATGAACTGCGCATTGGCCACGCGATGTTGGGCAAACCAAAACGTGGCTTGGATCCAAGCTCCTATTCTGCCTATGATCAATGACCAATTTTTGATTGGGCACGCACGGGTGTCAATCCAAATGCACACGATGATTTTCATTATCGCATTCTAGGTTACTTATTAGGTTATATGTATATGCAGCCTCTGAATGAGGCAAGTGTGTTACACATTGTGTGTATGGATTTTCTATTTCATTTTCCCCATGTACGATCTTAAAGTTTCAGTTAGGTACAGATATTTGATTATTGCTTCTATCATGCTGTTCATCACAGTGGCTTAAATTAATTGCTCTGAATTTATTGTGTAATCTGTTGTACAGGTACATGGCCCTGGTGCCGACATTGACACCCTATGTGTTGGTCCAAGACATGCAACTCGAAACGTAAGAGGGGCTCCTTTTGAAATCCCAGAGTTATTGTATCACTATGATGCCGAATGAACCCTTCACCTTTTCCCTCCACAGGAGTACTTCTTCAGATGGCTTCACGATATGTTAGCTGAGATGCCAGAAGTTTCCGAGTTACATCCAGTACCAGATGCTCATGTGCCTGTTCTGGGGTTCAAAATTAATGGGGTCTCTATTGACCTTCTGTATGCTAATCTTACTCATGCAGTGATTCCTGAGGTAAGTTTGTCTTACTGCATTGCTGTTTGAACAATCTTTCTATATTATATACCATACTTCTCTTATACTAATTGTGACAAACAAGTAAATAATTGTACATTTTTGAGTAATTAATTAAAGAGTTGCTTGAGTGCAACTTAATATTTAACGTATTTGTTTTTGTTGGCATGTGCTTTATCTTGTGAATGATGCCTTTGTATTGGTTGGTAAGTGAATTATTCCATTATTTATGGCATTTGATATACTCGTAATTATTGTACATTATTTGATATCAGGACCTAGATCTTTCTCAGGACTCCATGCTGCATAATGTCGATGAACAGACTGTTCGTAGTCTAAATGGGTGTCGGGTTACTGATCAAATTCTAAGATTGGTTCCAAACATTCTGGTTTGTATTCTTGCAATACCTATTTTGAAGTAAATGTTCATAGTGTTTTCGTTGTTGGATTAATACCATTTGTTTTCTCAATCCAGAGTTTTCGCACAACCTTAAGATTCATAAGATATTGGGGCAAGCGCCGTGGGGTTTACTCAAATGTATGTTTCTCTTCTGATTTTTCTTGTTGCAGGAGTATGCTTTACAGTGTTAACATAATACGTTCATAAATTGTGTAAACAAATGCTTTGTGATCCTGTCCAGGTTATGGGATTTCTGGGTGGTATAAACTGGGCAATCCTTGTTGGTCGCATCTGTCAACTGTACCCAAATGCATCACCGAGCATGTTGATATCTCGTTTTTTCCGAGTCTACAGCAAATGGAAGTGGCCTAATCCTGTCATGCTTTGCCATATTGAGGAGGGTTATCTTGGTCTCCCTGTGTGGGATCCAAGAAGAAATTACAGAGACAGGGGCCACCAAATGCCTATTATTACACCTGCTTACCCATGCATGAATTCAAGCTACAATGTATCTGTTAGTACTAGGTATGTGATGACCCAAGAATTCACGCGAGCGTTTGAGATTTGTCAGGTACATATTCTTTCAGATCTTTTTTATTTCAATCATCGGACCACAAATAGAAAAAAAAATAGCTGGAGTTTAGGTTAGCTATAAGTTTTTGTTTAATCATATGTAGGAACTCTGTGAGTGTAACTCAGTGCAAACATTAGGTTAAATGATAGTTGCTAGTGTAGGATACCTTTTGTTATCTTGATTTGGTCGGGTGCATATTGCTCAGGTTGCAAAATTGGTTCATTTGCTAACTTTATTATGTCATACAGTAACACATTACTTATGCAGCACTTCTGAAATAATTGTAACTTCAACATTTCCCCAGCATCGTATCTTCACCGTCCGTATCTTCATTACTACACAGATGCCATAATATTTGGTGGTTGGCTGATTTTTGTCACTTATTACCTAGATCAGCTATCTTGACTCTATGGTATCTCATTATGTCAGGAATGATTTGTTCCCTTTAAGTAATTGGCAATGGAAGCATTTTCTTATATTTAGTATATACAGTCAGTGTTGTGTAGAGTTAAGGGGGGAAGTTGTCATATAACTGTATCAACTAACAATGTCCTGTTATTGGTCCGCGCTGTACTCTGCATCAAATTTACTTCGAAACTAATTGTAGGCCATAGATGAAGGAAAAGCAGACTGGGATGCATTGTTTGAGCCATATCCATTTTTTGAATCATATAAAAATTATCTAGAAGTTAATATCACAGCGAGAAATGAAGATGACCTCAGGAGTTGGAAAGGCTGGGTGGAATCTCGCCTTCGCACTCTTGTATTAAAGGTGAATAATAGATACATTTCATTATTTTCATGAATGTGCACTGTCTCCTAAAATGCACCTTTTGCTGCTGATGCAGATTGAGCGATATTCACATGAGATGATCCTTGCACACCCGTATCCCAAAGATTTCTCAGACAAATCCAGGCCCTTACATTGCTTTTATTTCATGGGTCTTTGGAGAAAACAAACCACCCAAACTCAAGAAGCTGAGCAATTTGACATCAGGGGAATTGTAAATGAGTTTAAGAATACTATTTGTGCATATCAACCGTGGAAAGAAGGAATGGACATTGAAGTATCCCATGTAAAAAGAAAAGAAATCCCTTTGTTTGTTTTTCCTGGTGGAGTGCGTCCTTCTCGTTCTTCTAGAACAGCACACAAGAACAGCCGTACCATTCCAACATGTGATGTTTCAGCTGATGATCAGGTGGGAAACCTATTGGGCATTGCCAGTTGTAGTGATGCTCAACCTGTACCATGTATAGGCAGCTATATGAAGCAACCAGAACCAGATTGTGCTGGAGGCTCTCAGTTGCCGGGAAGTACGTCTGTGTTGCCCCCTAGCTTACTCAATAAAGTAGCTTTGAATGGGTCTGCTAATTTTCATGCAGAATCTGTTGAGCGTGAACATCAAGAACACTATCAGGAAAGCAAGTTTGCGACTGTGCAGAATGTTGTTTGCCATGTTGTCAAGCAACCTAACAGTTTGCTGCCAAATTCAAACAACGGTTGGCAATTGTATGGATCTGATTCCTCTCTTAACAGTGCACAAAGAGAATGTGGAGGCAGTGCTACAAACAACTTGCTGAACTTATCCCCAGCTATTCCAGCCACACCTGATGAGCTGGTATCCCATCAAGTTAACGCTAATCAGAAAGATGTAAATGCTGAACGGAGGCCATCTTTGGAGATAGGTTCTGAAAATAACTTGGAACAAATAAGTCTGAGGCCCCAAGATTCTAATAATAATCTGAAGCGCAAAGCCAATCAAGAGTTCGAGGTATGATATTCTCTCTTGCATCATTAGTCTTTTAACTATATATTTCAAAATTGCTCAGGACGCTCTTATGACCTTGACAACCAATACCTGATTTTTCTCTGCCCTTCCTTGTGAGCTATGACCTTGCATTTTTCTATAGTTTCAGTTAGGATGCCCTGTTACTGTGATATAGTGGCAATCAATAAAATGTAAATACAATCTATTTACCTTGTTTCCTTTTCAATTACATGGGATATACCTACATATGCTATTACAGCTCTAAAGAACATTTTGTTGGTGCATAATTGCAGCAGATACTTTTGTTGAAGTAGTCATCTAATTCTTAATAGTTCTGCAAATACTACTGTGTGAATCTAGCCGTTTTGAACTTCCTCACGGGGCTTCATAGCTTTGTGGACCAAATGTCTAGTTTACTACTTTATGGACCCAAATCAACCCAATTCGCAAGTTGGTGTAATTGTTGCAATTAACTCTTTTCTGGAAAACAAAACAGAAAACTTTCATTTATATTTTCTGGTATTATTTCCTTTGTATTTTGTTATTAACGGTGTGTTTGACCATTTGTTTTGGTGCTCACAAAAGCCACTTGAGCTTACCGCCCCATCCACTGGTGCTGTACCACAGTCGACAGCAACTGCCCCAAGAAAACCACTCAGGTACTTAGTGCACCATCTGAATTATCACTTGTTGTAGCCTGCTGTTTGTTAGTGTGATATTACACGTTAAAATGGAATTCCTTGTTGATATCTTTTGAAGATTGAGGTTGACGACTTTGGGCAAACCGAAGCCAGCTGAAGGAACTTCCTGAATCGAATTGCCCAGGAGCCAACATACGTAGAGTTCGCTTTTCCTTGTATTGAAGCAAGGATCTGTGGAAGCGTCGGGCATATAGCCTGCTTTGGCACTGCGAGTTCAAATGAAAGGGAAAAGGGGAAAAAACGGAGGCCACCTGAGTAAATGAGTGCAATTGTAATAAATTGTGTATAGTTCATAGCTGAGTTGGCATAGATGTATGCAGTGGTACATTTTCTTGACGACTTAGCTACGCTTGTAATGCAATGGATCTGGTAAATGATGTTAAACGGCAATGGATATTATCTTTGAAGCATGTGATCTTCTCATGTGTGTCACTTGTTTGTGAGTGGGCGCTCTTGTGTATGGCTTTCTTGACAAACGTAAAATTCACTCATTTTGTATTGACGCCTGTTGATAAAAGAAGCTCGACAGTCTTCTGAGGGTGTCGGGGATCTAATACTGGGGTACCCAATGAATAACCATCGAACGTTGATGCTTTTGGTCAGATAAGAATGCTACTACGCTTGTCCGAACGACGGAAGATTGGTTCTGCCTCGCTTGACCCCTCGAGGGTTGGCTCTGCCTCGCCCGACGTCCTAGGCCGGGCTTCGCCTCGCCCAACGACTGAGGGTAGGCTCCACCCCGCCCAACGTCTAAGGGCTGGCTCCGCCCCGCCCGACGTCCGAGGGCGGGCTCTGCCTCGTCCGGCGGATGAGGGCAGGCTCTGCCTCGCCCGATGGCTGAGGGCTGGTTCCGCCCCGCCCGACGTCCGAGGGTGGGCTCCGCCCCGCCCGACGTCCGACAGCAGGCTCCGCCTCGCCCGACGGCTGAGGGCGGGCTCTGCCTCGCCCGACGTCTGAGGGCTGGCTCCGCCTCGCCCGACAACTGCACCCTGTTCCTTTATAATGACAAGCATAGGGTACGACAGGACATTCGAGTCATCGTAGTACCAAGGACCATGCCCTACACACCTGTAGAAAGGTACTATCACGATACGACAGGACGGACGCTTTAGACCCTTTCCGACCTGACAGAGCCCGAACAGTGTTGTAGGCGCCGACGTTTGTCCCACAGTGTTGTAGGCGCCGCCATCAACCCTCGGACGCGGATACTAACACAAGCATACGACAACCACTACGATCCAAGACAGAACTCACATCATCTACAGTGACGGACGTATGGTCACTTCTCCGTCTACTCTCCGTAGGGTCACAGCTCGGCTCTCTGGCACGCCGCACCATCCGCCGGTGTAGGATGGGACGCACCCACTTGCTAAAGAAGGCTAGGGCATGGCCCTATAAGGATCAGCGAACATGCCATCCCTGACACGGTCTGCCATGTTAGCAGAGTAGACACAGGGGAAAAGGAAGACCCAGCTCCCTCGAAGGACCTTCTCTACCTTTAGTTTTTTCCTCTTTCTCCCATCTGTAAACCCCTGCCCCCCCCTTGGTCTATAAAAGGGAGGGCAGGGCACCCCAATAAGGGGACCGACTAATCGCTCTTGAGACACAAGACGATGAATCGATTCCACACAACACACAGTCAAGCAGCAACCGAGCTCTTGGCGTCCTTTTGACCTTTCCATCAGAGACTTAGGACATGTCCCTCTCTCGACCGTTTGTACCCCCTACTACGAACCTTTTTCGGTACTAATAACACGGGCAGCAGCAAACTAGACGTAGAGACATTCTGTCCGAACCAGTATAAACCTTATGTCCTTTAGTACACCATCCGAGCCTAACGTGCAATAATTATAAATTTATTAGCTGGTGTTCGTTTGAAACACCGACAGAGGGGTATCCCATGAAGGTAGATTGAACGGCAGAGGTACGTGTAATCAAGAACAAGAAGGCAATAGAGACATAAGAGTTAGACAGGTTTGGGCCGTCTGCATGACGTAATACCCTACTCCTGTGGTCTGTTGGTTTGTATTGGTTTGAAAGCTCTAGTTTAGTTTTGGTTAATTGATAAAACCCTAAGTGCTAACCTAGTTTATCAAAGTGATTATGAGATAGGTAGCACTACTCCAAGTGATGAAGCAAACGACGAAGATCATGACAATGGTGATGGCATGGTGATGATCAAATGCTTAAACTTAGAAAAGAAGAAAGAGAAAAACAAAAGGCTCAAGGCAAAGGTATAAATAGTAGGAGCCATTTTGTTTTGATGATCAAGACACTTAGCGAGTGTGATCACATTTAGGATCGATAGCCGTACTATTAAGAGGGGTAGAACTCGTATCGAAATGCAGTTATCAAAGTGCCACTAGATGCTCTAACTCATTGCATATGCATTTAGGATCTAGTGGAGTGCTAACACCCTTAAAAATGTTGATGAAAATATGCTAACACATGTGCACAAGGTGATACACTTGATGGTTGGCACATTTGAGTAAGGGTGAAGAAGATAGAGTTGAAAAGGAGTTAGTCGCGCTGGTTACAGAGTGACCGGACACGTCCGGTATGGTGACCGGACACGTCTGGTATGGTGACCGGACACGTCCGGTATTTGGCGACGAACTCAGCGACCGGACGCGTCCAGTCGCCACACCATACATGTCCGGTGTGAATCAGCAAACACAGTGTTCGGCAGAATAGTTGATCGAACGCTGGCAGCGTCCGGTCCGGTGTGACCGGACACGTCCGGCCGAGCGTGGATGCTTGCTGTACTCAACCAGACGCTAAGGCTCAGCGTCCAGTCAGTTTCTAACAGGCATGTTTGGTTAGTCCTAGGGGCTTACTGGACTCGACCGGACACAGTGGCTCAGCGTCCGGTCATTTGTGTTTGTGGAACATTCATGAAGAAGAAGGGCTATGGTGCAAGAAAGAGAAGAGATCACACCAAGAGCAAAGAGTATGTGAGAAGATGCTACAATTGCAAGAGCCTCGATCATGTTATAGCAAATTGTCCCTACAATAGTGATAATGATGAAGATGAGAAGAAGAAGCACAAGAAAGATAAGAATGAAAAGGAGAAGAAGGAGAAGAGAATGACTTTCCAAAAGAAGAAGGGTGGAGGCTATGTAGTCACTTGGGATAGTGATGGTTCCTCGGATGGTGATAGCTCTAGTGACGATGATAAGAAATCTATCAAGAGAGCACTAGCAAGCATCGCCATCAACAAGAAGCTCTCCATCTTTGACACTCCATCGACATGTCTCATGGCAAAGCCTACCAAGGTAAATTATGATGCGAGTGATGATGATGAATGTGAAAGTGACTCTTGTAGGAATAATGATGATGAGGATGAGGATGAGGAGTACACCAAGGAGGAGCTCTTGGACATGTGTGAGCAAGTGCACGCTTGCAATGAGATGAAGAGAAAGGAGTGCAAAGAATTGCGCAAGAAAGTAAAATTTCTTGAGCAATCTTTTGATGAGCTCAATGCTACTCATGAGAGGCTAATGGAAGCCCATGAGAAGCTTGGCAAAGCTCACTCTAAGCTTGAAAAGGCTCACTCCTCTCTTATTAAGCAAGTCAAAGTGGAGGAAGCCAAGAAGGAGCAAGTGATCATATCATGTGATGTGGGACTAACATGTGATCTTATTGATAAATCTATTTTTGTTGCTCCCACTAACACTTCTTGTAGCACTACCACTTCCACTTCACCCTTGAGTGATGGTCTCACTTGTGAAAACTCACTAAAAATGGAAAATAAGACCCTCAAGAAGGAGGTGAATGAGCTCACTCGTGCCTTAGGCAATGCCTATGGTGGAGATGCCCACTTGCTAAAGTGTTTGGGTAGCCAAAGGTTTTCTCTCAATAAAGAGAGATTAGGCTATACCCCCAAGAAAGGCAAGGTGGCCTTTGTCACTCCCAAAGCTAGCTTTGTGAAGGGCAATGGTCGGTTTTGCAATAGATGCAAGCAAGTTGGGCATATAGAGTAAAATTGCAAGACTAACAAGAACAAGCTACCTAATGTATCCTCAATCAAATTTGATTCTTGTTACATGCTTTATAAGGGTGCCAACGGTGTGAAGGCTAAGTTCATTGGTACACCAATTGTGGGCTCAAAGAAGAAGGCCATTTGGGTACCAAAGACCTTGGTAACTAACTTACAAGAACCCAAGCAAGTTTGGGTACCTAAAAAGAATTGATCTTCTTTTGTAGATAAATTATAAAGTCGGAGAAAGACATTGGGTGCTTGATAGTGGGTGCATACAACACATGACCGGTGATCCAAGAATGTTCAATTCAATCAATGAAAACAAGAACAATGGTACAAGATAACCCTTATTTGGAGGTGTGAAGAAGCTTGTCCTTGGATCAAACCGAGTTAAATATCTTTTGCAAAGTAATCTAGATTGAACCAAATTGGGTAAATGATCCTCATCTCACATGATTTCACCCCAACCTATATATAATTTGAGCTCACCTTTTTGGGCTAATTGTTGACAAAGGGGGAGAGAAATAAAGATATAAGTGATAGGGGATTATTTGACATAGGGAGAGAGATATGAGATATGATAAAGGAAAGGGATCAATTAAAATTTTGAGCACACAAGTAGGGGGAGCAAGCTCATGAACTTGTATATTGTATTTGAATGTGCATTTCACATATTTGCTTGCATGGCATAAGTTTTTAATTTCAATATCCATGCTTATGTGGTGTATGCTAGTTGTAGGATTGAATGATGAAATAAAAAAATAGCATGCATAGGCTAAGTAACTAGACTCATGCTCACATTATAAAAACTAGACCCTTGCTTCTAATGTTGATCTCACGGGGTATTCTAGTTTTTATGTATGTCTAGTTACTAATGGTGCTAAGGATGGTATATTGGTGCACTTCGATTGGTATCACGCTTCAAAGGTCCATCTCTTATACCTTAGCATCATTTGGTAGAAATTGACTCCTATATTTCTTATCTCAGCATATGTGCAAGCTACAATCCAAACTCTTAGCACATATGTAGGGGGAGCAATTGCTACCATATGGAGTTCATAAACCTTGTCCATATCCTTTATATATGGTAAATATGCTTGGGCAAGCAACATGAATTCAATTGAATCTTATTTCATATCTTTGTGTAAGGGTTGTCATCAATTACCAAAAAGAGGGAGATTGAAAGCTCTAGTTTGGTTTTGGTTAATTGATGAAACCCTAAGTGCTAACCTAGTTAAACAAAGTGATTATGAGATAGGTAGCACTACTCCAAGTGATGAAGCAAACGGCGAAGATCATGACAATGGTGATGGCATGGTGATGATCAAATGCTTAAACTTGGAAAAGAAGAGAAAAACAAAAGGCTCAAGGCAAAGGTATAAATAGTAGGAGCCATTTTGTTTCGGTGATCAAGACACTTAGCGAGTATGATCACATTTAGGATCGATAGCCGTACTATTAAGAGGGGTAGAACTCATATCGAAATGCTGTTATCAAAGTGCCGCTAGATGCTCTAACTCATTGCATATGCATTTAGGATCTAGTGGAGTGCTAACACCCTTGAAAATGTTTGTGAAAATATGCTAACACATGTGCACAAGGTGATACACTTGGTGGTTGGCACATTTGAGTAAGGGTGAAGAAGATAGAGTTGAAAAGGAGTTAGTCGCGCTGGTTACAGAGTGACCGGACACGTTCGGTATTTGGCGATGAACTCAGTGACTGGACGCGTCCTGTCGCCACACCGTACACGTTCGGTGTGAATCAGCAAACGCGGTGTTCGGCAGAACAGTTGATCGGACGCTAGCAGCATCCGGTCTGGTCGAGCATGGATGCTTGCTGTACTCAACCAGACGCTGAGGCTCAGTGTCCGGTTAGTTTCTAACATGCACGTCTGGTCAGCCCTAGGGGCTTACTAGACTCGACCAGACGCAGTGGCTCAGTGTCCGGTCATTTATGTTTGTGCGTCCGGTCGTCGATAGAATGGGCAGCAATGGCTATGTTGGTTTGAACTGGACACGTGGTAGCTTAGGAGCTACCAGACACGTCTAGTAGGCCGACCGGACGTGTCCGGTATTCACGGTCGGAGCGTTCGGTGCTGCGTCCGGTGCATTCTGACTGGAGAGTTCGATCGATGCGCAATCAGCCAAATAATTGAGCCAATGGCTCTATTTCATGGGGGCCTCTATTTAAGCCCTATGGCCAGCTCAAGCTCACTCTCTTGTCCATTTGCATTGACATAGCAACCTTGTGAGCTTAGCCAAAGTCCTCCCACTCATCTCCATCATTGATCCATCATCTTTGTGAGTTGGGAGAGAATCCAAGTGCATTGCTTGAGTGATTACATCTAGAGGCACTTGGTATTTGTGTTGCGCTATGGATTTCGCTTGTTACTCTTGGTGGTTGCCACCACCTAGATGGCTCGGTGCAGCAGTGGAGGATCGGCACGAGTTGGTGATTGTTTGTGGCCGTCTCTGGTGATTGTGAGGGGAGTTGTACCTTCCTCGGTGGAGTGCCAAAAGGTAACTCTAGTAAATTCCTCGTGTCATTGAGTTACCTCACTTGTGAGTAGGTTCTTGCGGTGTCTAATCATGTGGACAAGGTTTGTGAAACACCTCTTAACCGCCGAACCACTAAGTGTTGGTCAACACAATGGGGACTAGCGTGTTGGTAAGCACGTGAACCTCGAGAGAAAAAATTAGTTGTCTCTTGCCATTTGATATTCTCCCGGTGATTGGTTTCATATACATCTTGTGATTGATTCATTCCTTTACACGACAGTATAACCATCCTACTCACTCGTTTACATTCTTGCAAATTAGTTGTAGCAAGCTCTTTAGTGTAATTAGTTTTGAGAGCTTGCTTTGCTATTTAAGTTTGCTTAGTGGAGCTCTTTAGAGTAGAAAGTTTGAGAGCTCTTAGTGAGTAGTATCATAGCAAGTTGTGTCTAGTAATCATTGCAACTAGAATTGTTGGATAGGTGGCTTGCAATCCTCGTAGAGCTAGAGCAAGTTTGTATTTCGCTATTTGTCTTACTAATTAAATTGCTCTAGTTGATTTGTAGAATTTTAAATAGGCTATTCACCCCACCCTCTAGCTATATTAGGACCTTTCAAGTGGTATCAGAGCCATGGTCACCGTTTGATTGAAGGCTTAACAACCTCGATTTCAAATTATGGCTCAAGTTATGTTCAACCATGTGGGGGGCAAACCACCGTTCTTTGATGGCACATGCTATGATTATTGGAAGAGAAAGATGAGGATGTATCTTAGTTCAATCAATGATCAAGTGTGGGAAGTGACCGAGAATGACTATGCTATCATCGATCTCGATGATCCCACCAACCAAGATAAGATCAACAAGCAATGCAATACAATGGCTCTCAACACCATATACAATGCTATTGATTCCAAGGTGTTTGAGAAAATCAAGGATTGTGAAAGAGGAAATAAAGTGTGGAAAAGATTGGAAGAAACTTATGAGGGCACACCAGCGGTGAAGAGTGCCAAGTTATATATCCTCAAGGATAAATTGACAAGCTTCAAGATGAAGGAAGATAAGAGAATTCTGGAGATGTTCCATCGATTGCAAGTGATTGTCAATGATTTGAAGGCATTGGGAGAGAAGATCAAGGCTGATGATGTCTCTCATCGGTTCTTAATGTGTCTACCTCCAAGTTTTGAGATGTTGAGATTGCTCATCATAAGAGGAGGATTGAAGGAGATTACCCCCAACCAAGTACTAGATGATGTCATGACCTAAGAGACATACCATGTGGAAAGGGAGGGGGATGACAAGGATGACAAGAAGGAAGAAGAAGACAAGAAGAAGAAGAAGAAGAGTATAGCATTCAAGGCTAGCTCATCATCATCCAAGAATAAGGGCAAATCCAAGAAAGAATCAAGCGATGATGATGATCTTAGTGATATTGATGATGAAGCTATGGCCCTCTTTGTCCGCAAGATAGGAAAATTCATGAAGAAGAAGGGCTATGGTGCAAGAAAGAGAAGAGATCACACCAAGAGCAAAGAGTATGTGAGAAGATGCCACAATTGCAAGAGCCTCAATCATATTGTAGCAAATTGTCCCTACAATAGTGATAATGATGAAGATGAGAAGAAGAAGCACAAGAAAGATAAGAATGAAAAGGAGAAGAAGGAGAAGAGAATGACCTTCCAAAAGAAGAAGGGTGGAGGCTATGTAGTCACTTGGGATAGTGATGGTTCCTCGGATGGTGATAGCTCTAGTGATGATGACAAGAAATCTATCAAGAGAGCACTAGCAAGCATCGCCATCAACAAGAAGCTCTCCATCTTCGACACCCCATCGACATGTCTCATGGCAAAGCCTACCAAGGTAAATTATGATGCGAGTGATGATGATGAATGTGAAAGTGACTCTTGTAGGAATGATGATGATGATGAGGAGGAGTACACCAAGGAGGAGCTCTTGGACATGTGTGAGCAAGTGCACGCTTGCAATGAGATGAAGAGAAAGAAGTGCAAAGAATTGCATAAGAAAGTAAAATTTCTTGAGCAATCTTTTGATGAGCTCAATGCTACTCATGAGAGGCTAATGGAAGCCCATGAGAAGCTTGACAAAGCTCACTCTAAGCTTGAAAAGGCTCACTCCTCTCTTATTGAGCAAGTCAAAGTGGAGGAAGCCAAGAAGGAGCAAGTGATCATATCATGTGATGTGGGACTAACATGTGATCTTATTGATAAATCTATTTTTGTTGCTCCCACTAACACTTCTTGTAGCACTACCACTTCCACTTCACCCTTGAGTGATGGTCTCACTTGTGAAAACTCACTAAAAGTGGAAAATAAGACCCTCAAGAAGGAGGTGAATAAGCTCACTCGTGCCTTAGGCAATGCCTATGGTGGAGATGCCCGCTTGCTAAAGTGCTTGGGTAGTCAAAGGTTTTCTCTCAACAAAGAGGGATTAGGCTATACCCCCAAGAAAGGCAAGGCGGCCTTTATCATTCCCAAAGCTAGCTTTGTGAAGGGCAATGGTCGGTTTTGCAATAGATGCAAGCAAGTTGGGCATATAGAGCAAAATTGCAAGACTAACAAGAACAAGCTACCTAATGTATCCTCAATCAAATTTGATTCTTGTTACATGCTTTATAAGGGTGCCAATGGTGTGAAGGCTAAGTTCATTGGTACACCAATTATGGGCCCAAAGAAGGCCATTTGGGTACCAAAGACCTTGGTAACTAACCTACAAGGACCCAAGCAAGTTTGGGTACCTAAAAAGAATTTATCTTCTTTTGTAGATAAATTATAAAGCCAGAGGAAGACATTGGGTGCTTGATAGTGGGTGCACACAACATATGACCGGTGATCCAAGAATGTTCAATTCAATCAATGAAAACAAGAGCAATGGTACAAGATAACCCTTATTTGGAGGTGTGAAGAAGCTTATCCTTGGATCAAACCGAGTTAAATATCTTTTGCAAAGTAATCTAGATTGAACCAAATTGGGTAAATAATCCTCATCTCACATGATTTCACCCCAACCTATATATAATTTGAGCTCACCTTTTTGGGCTAATTGTTGATAAAGGGGAGAGAAATAAAGATATAAGTGATAGGGGAGTATTTGACATAGGGAGAGAGATATGAGATATGATAAAGGAAAGGGATCAATTAAAATTTTGAGCACACAAGTAGGGGGAGCAAGCTCATGAACTTGTATGTTGCATTTGAATGTGCATTTCACATATTTGCTTGCATGGCATAAGTTTTTAATTTCAATATCCATCCTTGTGTGGTGTATGCTAGTTGTAGGATTGAATGATGAAATAAAAAAATAGCATGCATATGCTAAGTAACTAGACTCATGCTCACATTATGAAAACTAGACCCTTGCTTCTAATGTTGATCTCATGGGGTATTCTAGTTTTTATGTATGTCTAGTTACTAATGGTGCTAAGGATGGTATATTGGTGCACTCCGATTAGTATCACGTTTCAAAGGTCCATCTCTTACACCTTAGCATCATTTGGTAGAAATTGACTCATATACTTCCTATCTAAGCATATGTGCAAGCTACAATCCAAACTCTTAGCACATATGTAGGGGGAGCAATTGCTACCATATGGAGTTCATGAACCTTGTCCATATCCTTTATATATGGTAAATATGCTTGGACAAGCAACATGAATTCAATTGAATCTTATTTCATATCTTTGTGTAAGGGTTGTCATCAATTACCAAAAAGAGGAGATTGAAAGCTCTAGTTTGGTTTTGGTTAATTGATGAAACCCTAAGTGCTAACCTAGTTTATCAAAGTGATTATGAGATAGGTAGCACTACTCCAAGTGATGAAGCAAACAGCGAAGATCATGACAATGGTGATGATCAAATGCTTAAACTTGGAAAAGAAGAAAGAGAAAAACAAAAGGCTTATGGAAAAGGTATAAATAGTAGGAGCCATTTTGTTTCGGTGATCAAGACACTTAGCGAGTATGATCACATTTAGGATCGATAGCCATACTATTAAGAGGGGTGGAACTCGTATCGAAATGCAGTTATCAAAGTGCCACTAGATACTCTAACTCATTGCATATGCATTTAGGATCTAGTGGAGTGCTAACACCCTTGAAAATGTTTGTGAAAATATGCTAACACATGTGCACAAGGTGATAGACTTGGTGGTTGGCACATTTGAGTAAGGGTGAAGAAGATAGAGTTGAAAAGGAGTTAGTCATGCTGGTTACAGAGTGACCGGACACGTCTGGTATTTGGCGATGAACTCAGTGACCAGACACATCTAGTCGCCACACCGTACACGTCTGGTGTGATTTAGCAAACGTAGTGTTCGGTAGAATAGTTGATCGGACGCTGGCAGTGTTTGGTCGGGTGTGACCGGATGCGTCCGGTCGAGCATGGATGCTTGCTGTACTCAACCAGATGCTGAGGCTCAGCGTCCGGTCAGTTTCTAATAGGCACATCTGGTTAGCCCTAGGGGCTTACTAGACTCAACCAGACATAGTGGCTTAGCGTCCGGTCATTTGTGTTTGTGCATTCGATCATCGGCAGAATGGGCAACAATGGCTATGTTGGTTTGAATTGGACACGTGGCAGCCTGGGAGCTACTAGACACATCCAGTAGGCCGACCGGACGCGTCCGATATTCATGGTCGGAGCGTCCGGTGCTGCGTCCGGTGCATTCTGACCGGAGCATCCGGTCGATGCGCAGTTAGCCAAATAATTGAGCCAACGGCTCTATTTTGTGGGGGCCTCTATTTAAGGCCCATGGCCAGCTCAAGCTCACTCTCTTGCCCATTTGCATTGACATAGCAACCTTGTGAGCTTAGCCAAAGTTCTCCCACTCATCTCCATCATTAATCCATCATCTTTGTGAGTTGGGAGAGAATCCAAGTGCATTGCTTGAGTGATTGCATCTAGAGGCACTTGGTATTTGTGTTGCGCTACGGATTACGCTTGTTACTCTTGGTGGTTGCCACCACCTAGACGGCTCGGTGCAGCGGTGGAGGATCGGCACGAGTTGGTGATTGTTTGTGGCCATCTCTGGTGATTGTGAGGGGAGTTGTACCTTCCCCAGCGGAGTGCCGAAAGGTAACTCTAGTAAATTTCTCATGTCATTGAGTTACCTCACTTGTGGGTAGGTTCTTGCGGTGTCTAATCATGTGGACGAGGTTTGTGAAACACCTCTTAGCCGCCGAACCACCAAGTGTTGGTCGACACAACGGGAACTAGCATGTTGGTAAGCACGTGAACCTCAGGAGAAAAATCGGTTGTCTCTTGCCATTTGATATTCTCCCGGTGATTGGTTTCATATACATCTTGTGATTGATTCATTCCTCTACACGGCGGTATAACCATCCTACTCACTCGTTTACATTCTTGCAAATTATTTGTAGCAAGCTCTTTAGTATAATTAGTTTTGAGAGCTTGCTTTGCTATTTAAGTTTGCTTAGTGGAGCTCTTTAGAGTAGAAAGTTTGAGAGCTCTTAGTGAGTAGTATCATAGCAAGTTGTGTGTCTAGTAATCATTGCAACTAAAATTGTTGGATAGGTGGCTTGCAACCCTCGTAGAGCTAGAGAAAGTTTGCATTTTGCTATTTGTCTTACTAATTAAATTGCTCTAGTTGATTTGTAGAATTTTAAATAGGCTATTCACCCCCCCTCTAGCCATATTAGGACCTTTCATGGTTGTCATATGATATTGTGTGTGTTTTGAGGGGGTCCCTGCTCGTCTTATATAGTCTGGAGTGCAGGGTTACAAGTCAGTTAGATCTAAGAGATAATCAAAAAATAATAATAGATTACATGAATCATGAGATCGAATGTATCCTAACAGATCTCATAGCATTTTTAGGATATCACCCTTGATGCCTTGTGGTACACGCCGAGCAGTGCTGTGCACCATAGGTCTTTGTCTTCTTGTGGGCTAGACCGCCCCTAACAGCGCAACCCATGTAGACTGTCGTGGGTATCCGGGGTCGTACCCCCCACAGCTAGTCCCCGAGCACCTTGTATCCACTGTGCAACACCGTCTTGAGCTTGTCCGAGTAGGTGTAAACAAAGCCAAGCAGTCAGACTCATAGTCGACCACTCTAATGAGTCGCCAAGCAGTTGTGGACCGTCGCCGAGTAGAGTATCCCAAGTAAGGCTTACCAGAAGGATGTAAGGAGCTCAAGTTTAAAATAAAAAATTTTCTCGCCATGGACCAAGTGTGCCCACTTAGAGTCCAACCACGAGAAAGAGAGATGATCTTCTTCAACTTCAGGAGGCACGGAGTCTTCTAGATTAAAGAAAACACACTCACTATAGGGTGAAGGGTGCCCACTTAGTCCCCGAGCCTAGCAGTAGGTGACGTGGTCACATGGTGTCAGGGTCTAGAAAGTAGAAGAAAGGCAGAAGACCAGCCGAGTAGGCAACCAGTCCACGGGTGGGGCCCTAAAATGAAAAGCGCACATTCACCGCAAGGTGAAGTGTGCCCACTTAGTCCCTAAGCCTAACAGTAGGTGGCATGGTCACATGGTGCCAGGGTCAGAAATAACAGTAACAAAAAAGTCCCCAGTATGGTGAGAGACCGAATCATAATGATGACATAGTCCCCAAGCCACAAGTGAAAATCTCAGATAAATCTAGAAGTACCGATTACTCAAATCATGGAGAAAAAGCTAGAGTAATGGCTGTGTAGTAGAAATTACTAAGCCTTGATGGTATTGCAGCGATGTCAGCGAATATTCGGTGTGCAGTACCAAGTTGCGTCGAAGAATGGGCGATATGGACCATAGTTGCACGAAAGCCCAGGTAACGGCCCACCACGCCGCTTTGGGGAATTCGGAAGGGCGCAAATCAATATGGTGTGGTTTCCCTAAAACCCTTGAATGCAAAAAGTGGGTACAGTTTCTTTATAATTGTGTCGCCACACTTCACGCTCCCACCTTTACCACTCCGCTGCTTCGTCTTGCTCCTTGCCCTCGTGATCCTCATTCGCATTCACAGGCGCTCCGCTGCTAGGGCTAGAAAGCTTGCATAAAGGAAGTCTAGTTCTGATCCAGATCTATGGGATGGTGCCAAAGAGGGGAGATGGTAACCCAAAGAAGGCAGCCGCCAGGGCAAGCCATGACAATGAATGGGTGCCGTCACTCATGGGGGAGACGGAGCTCAACGAGATGGTGGAGGCAGGCATTCTTCCTGACCGTATCAAAGGAGTTAGTTGAAGAATCAAAGGAGTTGGTCAGAGAAACTGACCAGTGCCGATATGGAGTAGGTGAAGGAGCTCCTCAAGCTAATAAGGGGCATAAAGATGAACGAAGTGGTGGTAGCGGTGAGCTTCATAGTGCGCCGCATCTAGCCCTACATGGAGAGGGCTCATCCAAGCTTTGACTTCAAGGGAGATACTGATAGCACCTGGGAGAGGACAGAAATACTGACGAAGGAGGCTGTGCTATGCCGGGCCACTAAACTATTCACTCCAAACGTGCCATTCAGCGTGCCAAGGTAGCTGAAAGCCTTCAACTGCACTAACCTAGCCAGAGGAAGGTGCCATTAGCGCCTCATCTAAATTCAAAGGCGAAGGTGCTGGTCGGAAGGAGAGTCCTCATCGGGTATCAGAGAAAGTTCTAGGAAAAAGGGTGGCGCAAGATGAGCCGGCCTGAAAGAAGAGAAGAACGATGGATGTAGCTCCCCACAAGCCTGGCGGCATCTCATTAGGTGGCGATCTGGCCACTCGGATGCAGAGTGCGGCGATATCCGAGTGGTCAGACAACGACGAGGCTCCAATAGCTCCCCCTCTGAGTACTAAAGCATCATCGCGCAACATGCGCGTGGAGGTGCAATCGGAGGGTGGGGAAGGAGTCCCCGAGCAGCAGGCGGAGGAGACGTTGACAGTAGGGGCCACATGACCTCTGGCCTAGGACACATGGGTTGACCCTAGAGTAGTGCCTGGATGCTCAGGGAGCAACATTGGTTCAGAACCATCTACTAGGAAGCTGATGTGTAAGTATCTTTGCCTTGGGATCAGTAGCTATCCAATTTTTATAGTTGCGATGACCGATGAGCTGATCTGATGTAGAATGGGGCGCATGGAGGACCTGAATCCTTTAGGCCAAACTGGCGAGTAGCCAGGGGCTGGTCCTAGGGAGGAGACATTGTGTCAGCGGAGACGCCAGTAGCAACGGCGGGAGCCACTGAGTCTTCAGAGGCTGGAGCGGGAGCTACCGATGTTGTGCTAGAATCGGTGGCATGGAAGCCGGTAGTGTCAGAATCGGCAGCACAAAGGTCGGCAATGTTGAAGGAGCAAGCGGCATGCCCTGAGATGTCGTAGGGCATGGTCGGTTGCTGTGCGCGGCCACCGAGCCCCTAGGCAGCTCCACCAGCTATGGAGGAAGAGGACGAGGTCGAGGAGATTGAGCATGAAGAATCATGACCTCAAGCCATCCACATCCTCCGCAAGTGAGGTGATGAAGTTGTAGTTGTGGAAGAGGAGGACACCACCAGGGAGGTGAAGAGGCTATGGTCCACCCTTTCTAGAGCCATGAAAAAAATTGAGGTTGGTATTGCGTCGGTGGTGTCTGTCTTTGGCGTTGGGGGTTATGGTCCTTTATAATCTTGGTGCTTTGCAGGGCATAGCGCGAACTACCATACAACGATAGCAGTTGATCAATCAGATGGAGCCCCTTGGCGAGGAGAATGAGAAGTTGAAGGAGGCGATGAAACTGTTGGAGAAGAACATCCAGAGGGCCCAACACGAAAGGGATCTTGCTAAATCAAACATGAGGGACCTAGAGTACCAAAAGAGCACCTTATCCAAGCAGTTGAAGATCATCTCTGAGTAGCTGGGGCACACCTCCGAGTAGCTAAAAAGTAGCTTTGAGTAGCTAGAGCGCACCTCCAAGCAACTGAGAAACATCTCCAAATAGAAGAAAGGTACTGTGGATCGGTGAATTTGTTCTGCATTGCCGAACAGTCTTGATGTTGCTGTTGACCGTTATGTTTGTAGAGTGAGATGCAGAGCTCGGCCGGTTGCGTCAAGTCATTGGCCAACTCCAAGAGGAGAAGGAGAAGGCGTCTGGGTGAGCGGAGAAACTGGCCGAGAATCTAGAAGGTGAGTAGTTCATGGTCGGAGTTGTTCCTGAAGTGATTTCTTCGTTTGATGGATCCTTTTGGTGTCTGTAGAATACCATCGAAGAACCAAGGCGCAGTTCGATGTGCTGGAGCTAGAGGCTAGAACCCAGAGGGGGAAACTTGATGCTGTGGTGGCCAAAGTTAGGCCGGTGCTAGACTATATCGACATGGAGGTAGCTTCTTAGCCCGATGATAGGCCGCCATGTCTGAACACCATCATTGACAGGTCGGACACCATCATTGATAAGTGCAAGGCAGCATGGGAGAACTTCAAAAGCTTCAACTGAGATGCCACTGTCTCCATCGTGATGCATGCCCTGGTGGTGGTCTAGTCCCACTACCCTGCGATAAATCTTCAGGCGATAGGGGCCGAATTCGCCAAAGGGATGGGTGCGACGAAGCAGGAGCAGTTGAAGGATGAGGTGGAGGACACAGCGATGAAGCTGGCCGGCGACGTTGATCTATTCAGCAAGGTAGACAGTGATGGCCAAGCCTAATAGCCTGAGTGGAGAGGGACCTATGTTGAACAACTGGAGAGGAGAGTTAAATGCGTGAGGGCATAAACAAACATTTATGTATTTGTATAAATGTTGTAAGTAGACGTTGTATGCATGTTTATGCGGCTTGCTAGCACTTTTAGTGAAAAAAGATGTATTGTTAACCCTAACGTGTTTATACGTGGTATAAGTAGCGTTCGAGCAGTTAGTTTGTTAATGAGCTCTTGGCCTTAGCTAGCCCATATTCCATAACATTGAGCGCTGGAGCCGGTGCACGTGTAGGAGGAACAGACATGACCGAGGAACCACAACCGACCACCTAGAACATAGAGCGCTAGAGCCCGTAGCACGTGTAGGGAGAGATCAGAGATAGGGTTTTCTCCAAGGAACACAGAGTGGAACGTGTGCTGCTCGGTGGTTGGCAAAATATCTTAGAGATATTTTAGTACGGAGAAACAGGGTGGAGCATTTATGGAGATCACGTATAATTGTCGGAGTTTGTTAAGGAGTAGCTTGGAGCTGGTGATCATAAATGGAGATTAAATTGAAGCGAAGAAATAATAGAGACACATTATGGCGACAAAAACTTTATTCATTATGCAGTGGAGAGTACATATCTAGAGCGTTTCAAGGATAAAAACATATAAGTTGCTCGATGTGCCATGAATTGGGGATATCAATTCCCTACATGTCACATAGCCGGTAAGACCCTGGTCGGGTAACCTCTTTGACCACGTAAGGCCCTTCCCAGGGGGAGGAGAGCTTGTGTATCCCTTTGGTTTTTTGCTTTCTGCGGAGAACAAGGTCGCCGACCGCAAATGAATGACCTTTGATGTTGTGATTGTAGTATCTTCGTAGGCCTTCTAGGTATTTGGCTATGCGGATGCAAGTGATCAGGCGTTCTTCTTTGTCCTTGTCGATGTCCTCTGTCCGAACAGCTGTGGCTTGCTCTTCATTATAATGCTCTACTCTGGGTGCTCGAAAAGCAATGTCTGTGAGAAGTATGACCTCTGTGTCGTAGACCAAAAAATATGGAGACACACTGGTGTTGCGACTAGCTTGAGTGCGTAGTCTCCAGACCATAGCTGGGAGCTCTTTGAGCCATCTACCCGGAATGCTTTTCCTCTTTCTGGTATAGTCTCGTTCTGAGGGCATCGAGGATCATGCCATTCGCCCGTTCGACCTGGCCATTGGCTCTAGGATGGGCAATAGAGACATATTTGATGAAGATGCATCAGTCTTCGTAGAAGTCCCAAAAATGATGACCAGTGAATGTAGTTTCGAGGTCGGTGATAATGCTGTTCGGGAGACCGAATCTATGGATGATATCTTTGAAGAGCTCGACTGCCTTCTTTGTAGTAGCCGAAACAAGCGGCTTGTATTCGATCCACTTGGAGAACTTGTTAATGGTGATGTATACATACCAAAAACCGCCTGGCGCAGGCTTGAAAGGCCCGATCATGTTGAGTCCCCAGCATGCAAAAGGGCAAGAAGCTAGGATGGTCTGCAATTCCTGGGCCGGCACGTGTATTTGCTTGGTGAAAAACTAACATCCGTCACAACATCGGACGAGGTCTTCTACATCGGTGATGGCCGTGGGCCAATAAAAACTAGCTCAAAAAGCTTTGCCGACTAGGTTTCTAGAGGCTATGTGATTGCCACAGGAGCCAGAGTGAATTTCAAGAAGTAATTTCACTCCTTCTCGGGTGATGGATTTTAGCAGTATCCCTTCCTTGGCTCTTTTCCTCATCAAGTTTCTGTCTCCTAGCATGTAATGCTTGCTGTGACGGATGAGGTGTTCAATTTTGGTCTTATTGGTGAGTACATCGGCACTGGTGAGGTACTTGATGAACTAATCCCTCCAATCTACGACCAGCGAAGATACTGCAAGTACTAGCTACTCGACGGGGGTGATTTCTTGAACTTTCTTCTCTTCCTTAATAGATGGCGTAAAGAGGTCTTGAACAAAGACCCTAGGTGGAATCACGGCACGAGAAGAGCCTATCTTAGACAGGTGGTCGGCGAGCTAATTTTGGTCTCGTACAACATGGTGGTACTCGATACTGTAGAACTTTCCTTTGAGTTTCCAAATTTCAACGTAGTATGCGTCCATCTTCTCACTGGAGTAGGACTAATCTTTGTTGACTTAGTTGATGACCAGTGTAGAGTCTCCGTATACCATGAGGCATTTGACGTCGAGCTCGATGGCTATATGAAGTCCGTGGAGACATGCTTCATACTCCACGACATTGTTGGAGGCTAGAAAATGAATTTGGAGGACGCAACAGATCTTGTCCTTAGTTGGAGTAATGAATAAAATGCCAGCACCAGCACCGTTGATGTTGAGGGCATCATTGAAATACATCACCCAATGCTCAGGGCATGCAGCGGGGATGGGCTCTTAGATCTCGGTCCACTCAGCGACGAAGTTAGCCAGCGCCTATGACTTGATGGTAGGCTTGCTTCTAAATTCTATGGAATAAGTGCCGAGCTCGACTGCCCACTTGATGATGCGGCCATTGGCCTCTTTTTTATGGAGGATGTCCCCTAGAGGGAACTCGGTGACCACGGCGATCGTGTAGTACTTGAACTAATGGCAGAGCTTGTGCGACGTGACTAGAATGGCGTACAATAGCTTCTGAACCTGAGGGTAACGAGTTTTTGACTCATTAAGAACCTCACTAATGAAGTAGACCAGGCATTGTACCTTATAGGCATGTCTAGCTTCCTCGCGCTCGACGACGATAGCTGTGCTAACGACGTGGGAAGTGGCAGTGATGTAGATCAATAGGGTTTTGTTTGGTTGAGGCGCCATCATGATCGGAGGCTTCGTTAGAAACAACTTGAGCTGCTCAAAGGCCGTATCAGCCTCCTTCGACTAGGAGAAGCGCTTGGAGGCCTTGAGTAGTTTGAAGAACGGTAGTCTCTTTTCACTGAGGCGTGATATAAAGCGACTGAGAGTAGCCATGCACCCTATAAATTTTTGTATATCCTTTACGCAGGTTGGCCATTTCATATTGGTAATGGCAGAGACCTTATCGGGGTTGGGTTTGATACCGCGGGTGCTGACGATGTAGCCCAGGAGTATGCCAGATGGAACTCCAAAGATGCACTTTGAAGGGTTCAACTTCCATCTGTATCTTTTCAAGTTGATGAACGTTTCTTCGAGGTCGGCGATGAGATTATCGGTGGTTTTGGACTGGACGACCACATCATCGATGTAAGCTTCAATGTTGCGGCCTATCTGTTGGTCAAGGCACATCTAGATGGTCCTTTGGTAGGTCGCCCTGGTGTTTTTGAGTCCAAAAGACATGGTGGTGTAGCAATATGCACCGAAAGGCATGATGAACAATGTTTTGATCTAGTCATCCTCTTTGAGGGATATATGATGATAACCAGAGTAACAGTCGAGGAAGGAGAGGAGTTCGTAGTCGGTGGCGGAGTCTACAACCTCGTCTATCCGAGGCAGACCGAAGGGGTCTTTAGGGCAGTGTTTATTGAGATAAGTGTAATCAATGCACATTCTCCATTCTTTATTCTTTTTTTGAACAAGAACTATATTTGCTATACACTCAGGATGATACACTTCTTTAATAAATCCGGCTGCTAGGAGCCATTTTATTTCTACCATAAAAGCCTCCTTGTCTGGCGTGAATCATCAGAGTTTCTACTTGTTTGGCTTGGCGGTCGGCAAGACATTCAAGGAGTGCTCGATCTTCTCCCATGGTACCCCTGGCATATCTACAGGTTTCCAAGCAAACACATCGACGTTGGCACATAGGAAGGAGACAAGCATGCTTTCCTATTTGAGGTTGAGATGAACCCCAATCTTGACGGTTTTGGTGGGGTCGTCTAGGCCGAGGCCGACCTCCTTCGTTTCCATGGACTTGGTGGAGGCACGAGGAGGCTCTAGCGCTGTGATCTCTAGGTCATCGGTGGGCACCGTCTTGGTGTCGTTGACCATGTTGGCCATCTGGATGGAGAAGTCGGTGGCTTCAGCGAGGGAGAGACACTCTGTTTCACAACCATAGGTGATGGAGAGGTTGGCCTACTGAGCCAGAACTCCTACAGGTGAAGGCATCTTCAATACCAGATAGGCATAGTGCGGTATGGCCATGAACTTGGCCAGAGCTGGCCGACCAAGTATGGCGTGGTAGGCGGTGTTGAAGTCGATGACGTAGAAGTTGATGTGCTAGACACGGAAGTTGCTTGCCATGCCAAATTGTACTAGGAGGGTGATCTCTCCTAGCGGTTTGGATGCCCTGCTAGGTACCATGCCCCAAATGAAGGTGTCGGAGGGAGTGAGGTCTTCTATTCCAAGGCCTAGCTCCTTTAGGGCTCCGGCGAAGAGGAGGTTCAGAGCATTTCCACCATCAACAAGTACTTTCCTAAAGAGTACTTTCTTGATGGTTGCATCGAGGACGAGGGGGAAACACCCTATGTATAGTATGTCCGCCCACTGGTCGGCCCTACTAAAGGTGATGGGGAGCTCAGACCAGGGGTGATAGCTGGGGTTGGCGATAGCGTCTTGTGTGTCAACGACGAGCACCTAACGGGCAGTGAGCTTTTGATCCCTTCTGCTCTTGGCGGTGGCTAAACCCCCAAAGATAGTGGCGACCACTTTGTCATGATCCTAGAAGGCGTTGTTGTTGTCCCCAGGTGGTCGGTGACCTCTGGCTCCGTCTTCGTTGTCGTTGTCCTTTTTCTTAGTCTAGAACTCCTGAGCCAAGTCAAGGTAGTCTTTCATCTTGTGCTTGCTGTTCTTGTGGAGGGGGCACGGGCCTTCGAGGATTTTCTTATACTGCTCGTCGTAGTTGTGTTTGGCATGAGGTTCGTCAATGGTGGCGATGATGTGGTCTGGTCGGCGGTGGCGATATTGACCAGCTGTCCTGATGGTTGCCATGGTTGTCGTGGTGGTGGTCACTGTGGCGTCGTTCGTCGAGGCGCTCGTCGCTGCTGTGAGTTGGGCGGTGAGTGCCTGCATCCTCGTTGAAGCAAACTTCGGCCTCTTCAGCGTTGGTGTACTGATCAGCAGTTGTGATCATCTCACCAATCCTCTTTGGTGGCTTATGATTGAATTTGGAGCGGAGGTCGCGGTGATGGAGTCCTCAGACAAAGGTGATGATGACTTCTGCTTCCATGATGTTGGGAATAGAATTCCTCATCTCAGAAAATCGCCTTATGTAGCTATGGAGGAGCTCGGATGGTTTCTAATAGATGCGATTTAGATCATGCTTGGTGCTCGGCCGAGTACATGTAGCCATATAGTTGTCGATGAAGACTTTCTTCAATTGTTCCCAAGATCCGATGGAATCTAGGGCGAGGCTCATGAGCCAGTTCATCGCGGTTGACGTGAGCATGACAGGAAGATAGTTCACCATGACACTAGTATCTCCTTCGGTGGCGCGCATAGCGGTGGCATAAGCCTATAGCCACTGTGTGGGGTTCATCTGCCCCTTGTAGGGCTCAACCCCGGTGATTTTGAAACCACAGGGCCACTGGAGTGTTCGGAGTGCTCTCGTGAATGCTCGGGGCCCTTCAGGATCATCACCGTCGGGATCTACAACATTATCGGCGTTAAATGGCTAGAGGGCTGCATCCGGGTTCCCAAACTCTTGCTCGTATTCTTGATGCTGGCGCACTTCCTCTTCATGTTGAGAGAAACGACGCCCATCGATATGACATCGTGCATCCCAAAGATTGTTGATGTGTGCTCGGACATCTTGGTCGACTTCTTGGTCATGTTGGTGAGGGTAGTCAATACGGTGCCCCCTAGCTCCCCCATAGAGGGGTCATCCGTCATCATGATGCTGGTCGGCGAAACTGCTTCTGCCGGGGCGGTGATTGGATATTGGCGTAGCGGATCAGCGATTCGAGCTTATCGAGTAGGAAGGTCCCTGATCCTAGAGGATCTTGTTGACCTGACACTGCTTCACTTTAAGCATTGCGATGACCTTGGCGACCTCTGGCATTTGCTCGAGCTGAGCAAGCTCATTAGCGGCCATGACCAAGTTGGCGCTTGGGGTCTTGTAGACATCATGGCCGTTGACATGGATGAATTCGTCATCGATGTTACGGCGGAGTGGGCATGGCCTCCCTTGCGAGTCGAGCTATTCTCCATTGCGAGCAGCCTTGGCTAGCACAATGGCAGCTTCATTCGCTCGGCGCTACGCACGGTTGGTGTTTCTGTTGACACGAGCTATGCAGTTCTCATTAGTTTCTCCATCCCGTGGAGGGCTGTCGACGCTAACATTAAAGATCCCGCCTCCTCGGAAGGGTGGGAAAGAAGGTTGGACGGAGGTGGTTTCGACGACAGTCTTCGTAGAGCCCTAGGACTCAGAATCTAGACTTTCCTCCAGGATGGTGTGGAGGGATGCTTCAGGACGTCGGTCGATTTGCAACATATTGATAGTCGGCTAGAGCTGGTCGGCGATAGGGTCGGCGAGAGGATAGATGTCTCCCACCTAGTCAGTGAATTTGCCCCTTAGGGCATCCTAATGGATGGCGGTCGTAACCTTTGGAGTTTCCCGATCAGCCTCCGATAGATCAGAATCGGAGGGTGGTCGGTGCTGAACCAGAGTGGTTAGAGCCGATTCTACGATAGAGAGGCAGCCGACGAGCTTCTGGCCAACCTGATCGATGGATGCGATCAGATCGTCGTTGTCGATCTACTTCCTCGAGTAGTGGGGGAGCAGGCGGCGAGTTGTTGGTGAAGACGACCTCGGAGGCGGTTCCAAGATCGGATCTGCTGTTGCAGGTGCTGGTGTGGTCGACATAGAATCGATCTGCACCAGCTCGATGATCTCTCCGTCTCCGTCAGCATTGATCACCCAGGAGATCAATCCGACCGTGAAGATCTAGCCGGGCTTTGGAGAGGACGAAGAGCCTGCAAAACATACCATCTTGTTTGTCATAGAAACGCACACACACACATCCCTACTTGGCGTGTCAACTGTCGACAAAAGATGCTTGGCAGTCCTCCGAGGGGTATCTCACGAAGGTAGATTGATCGGCAGAGGTGCGCGTAATCAAGAACAAGAAGGCAACAGAGACACAAGAGTTAGACAGATTCGGGTCGTCTGCACGACGTAATACCCTACTCATGTGGTATGTTGGTTTGTATTGGCTGTCGTATGATATTGCGTGTGTTTTGAGGGGGGTCCCTGCCCGTCTTATATAGTCTGGGGGCAGGATTACAAGTCGGTTAGATCTAAGAGATAACCGAAAAGTAATAATAGATTACAGGAATTATGGAATCGAAACGTATCCTAATAAATCTCGTAGCATCTTCAGGATATCATCCTTGATGCCTTGCGGTACACGCCGAGCACTGTCGTGCACCGTAGGTCTTTGTCTTGTGGGCTGAACCGCCCCTGGCAGCGTAACCCATATAGTCTGCCGTGGGTATCTGGGGTCGTACCCCCTACACTGCCACTTTGTTTAACAACTTATCGAGGCAAGCTTCACCAAA
>NW_027097289.1:0-60000 GCF_019320115.1 Miscanthus floridulus
GGAAGAGGAGTCTAGTAGAAGAGAGATGAGGTCAATACATGGAGGGGTGAGGGGGCTAGGAGGTCGGTGGAGAGGACTTATAGCAGAGAAAAGTGTGTATGCCGAGCTAAATATGCCCCCTCCGTCTCAAAATAAATAACTTTGAGGTTTTAATTTATCTAAAAAAATAACATTCTATAAAAACATGGGACATTGTTTTCTAATGCGGAACTAATTAATCATGGGTGCATAGAACCAGATCTAGCATATATCCTCTACAAAACAAAAGGAGATAAGGGTGTATATATGTGTGTCTTCTGCCAGCATTCCTTAGCCTGTCCGAAAATTTCGATAAAGTTATTTATTTCGAGACGGGGGAGTATGAGAAAGATATGGAGAGGTTAATTTGAAACTGAACTTAGGAGCATAGGAAAATATAAATATCTAGAGCTGGACTTTTTATTTGTGTTAAAATCTAGTAATAATAAGTATTCTTTTACATATTTTTGGGATATTACTTGGCCCGGCAGTGGATGCACGTGACGTAGCGGCGGAGACAAGGGGGGCAGACAGGGTCGTCCCCTCCCTTCTAAGGTTGCTTAGTACACACTAGTACTCCTCATTAGTTTACTAATCCTAGAAATTATAGGTAAAAATGACACCTCAACTAAGGTGACAAAAAGTTCAATTAGAAATAAAATACTTCTCTCAATTGTGTTTTTCTCAAGTTGTATCTTCTGATTGTATATATAATAACTCTATGTGGATATATAAGATAAATACAATGTGAACCGTTGGTTTTATGAACAACGTCGCTTTTTATCTTCAGTTTAAACAATTAGCACTTGTATGAAATGAAGGAAAAGAAAAGGATCAAAGATGATCTATAGTTTTTGAGCCAACATCGAGGTCAATAATTTTTTAAGGCAATATAAATGTTTGACGCTGGTATTCTAAAAATTTTTATTGACACTTAGGGACTGGCCCCTTATATTTGGATTATGTCTCTTCGGCCGCCCAGGAGTGACGTGCTGTGTGCTTTTCTCTATGGTGGCCAGGTGAGCGACTACGGGTTCATTTGTCGGCAGACATGCATGCATGCAACTTGATGCTGCAATCACACGGTGAGCTAGACTACTGGCAATCTATCCGGCCCGGACGTAACACACGTCGTCATCACCTGGAGGCTCGCTCGACCCGTGTGAGTCGTGACCAGCAGCACCTGTGTCTGTGTACGCACGTACTGTACGCAATACACGTGAGTCACGGGAAAATATCTACAAGTAGTAGCTGGTCCAGCCGGCCGGGCACGGGCAGATAGATAGATATATACTCCTACCTCACGAGTCGTACACCACCTGCTGCAGCTTGGTCGGCGCGGTCCTGCTGCACGTCTGCACCTCCTAGGATCCGTCATGTCGTCAGCACCTGATTTGTAACCACTCCCATTCACGGTCACGGGAGCCGGGAGGAGGAAACCGGTGTAGATCGATCGATCGATCGGCCGTGGGCCATCATCGGCCACTCATCCGTACGCACGTACGGCACACACTCAGACACGGCAATGAAGTCAATCAGCAGTGCTCAGGATTGCTATTTGATACTGTAATTAGTCATATACTATATATTTGGTCAGGTCAGGGTAGGTCGGCCATCAATCTCGCTCTGTTAATATGAGAGGCCTTGTGGTTTTGGATCTTGTGCTTCTGTCGTCGTCGGAGGAATAGCGTAATCTGAAGGACGATCTGCGACGCGATATCCTGCGGCATCCGGGGAGATGCTCCGCACTGTACGTACCACCTGCCCGGGTGGCGAGCTACTTCAACGACCGGGACAAATAATTGGGCCAGCCGATATATATACCAAATTAATGCTATAAATAGTTGTTGTTTACTAAGTCGCCAAATGTGCAGCAGTCGCAGCAACTGCTCATCGGCGTAAGCGGTGGAACACTAAAAAAGTTTTCGTGAAATGCGCCTCACTCTCAAGCGATTGCCAACACGACGACAACTTCTTTGTCCCGAGTTAGCATTTTCAAAGTCCTTTCGTAAAGGTTTTCTATACCTTCCTTTCCATGTCAGTCGATCTAAATATATCATGAGTTAGATTTCATCTAATGACACTATATATATATATATATATATAGGCCAACCCTATTTAGTACCCGGGTACTATTGAGTTATTCGGTACCCAGCGTCTTGTTCCAATAAAAAAAAGGATTCGGGCGTGCGCGCCTTCTTCCGAAAAAACACCACCGTGCGGTTGCTACTCCGAGCAGGAAGTCAATATCCCGGTTAAACACCACCGTGCGGTTGCTACGCCGTGCGGTTGCGGCCGCCCTGGCCTGACGAACGAGCGGGAGCCCTCGCCGTGCGCTCGCCGTGCCCCCTCCCGGCCTCGCGCGCCCACGCCGGCCTCACGCGCGCCATACCCGCGACCCAGCTGGCCTCCCGCGCCGCCGCGGAAGCCCGACGCCGCCACCGCTGCCGTCCCCTCCGGCCCTGCACGCGCCCGGCGGCCGGCACCCCCCGTTGGCCAGCGCCCGGTGCCCTCACCATCGGACAGCGAGGTCAGACCATGACCTTCTCTCTGTTTATCCTGTAGCTGCCCTGCTGCTGCGTTCATTTGCTTCATCTCTCCATCCTGGTTTCCTTTTTGCCTTACACGATCCTGTATGTTATCACTATGTAGTAGCATATACGTTCTTGATTAGTGCGAGATTCATTCGATGCATGAATAATCTGTGCTACCTTTGCTTTGGGGCCTAATATTGCACTGTAGAATCTTGGCTGTAGCAGTTGACCTGAGGATTTCGCTTCTCATTCATTCAAATCTTGCAACTTGATGTGCTTTTGATTGATTTCCAGTGACTAAATTTGTCACTCTATATATACGGATTGATTCACCAGTTTCCATGGATCAGCTATGAGGTCAAACTTTTGTCCTGATATTTTTTGTCAGTCGCTATCATACCATTAAGTTGCTTAAGGGAAAGAAAGCACCTTTCCGATACTAAATGCCACCATGGAGTCATACTGATAATCTTAGGTGAGGGGCACTTGCAGGGTAGTAAAGTCAGGGGAGGGTAATCACAGTTGATTGTTATTGACACTTTATATTTACTTTTGGGGTAGGGTAAATCACTGCTGGAAACCTTAGTCCTTGGATCTTCTCTGTTCAACATGTATGGGCAAGCTTTGAAAGAGATTGCAAGTCCAGTTTGGTTTTTCTGAATGTCACTGTCGCAAAAAGCGTCCATCAATTCAATAGGATTGAATGAACCGGCTCATTCAATAGGAGTGCATCCTGTACAATTTCTGGTCCATAATAACCTACATGATCATAAATTTGTTTTGGGGATTAGATTGTGGTATGAAAAATGAATTACATGTTCAGTGAATGGGACAGGCTCTTATCGATTCTTTTCCTGTTGATTGCATCCCCAATTTATAGATGCACTCTTATAGATTGTTGAACCAGTTCATTCAATGGGACTGATTGTTGACTAATTTGTGGAGATTAGTTTCTGCTCTGTGCATACACGTGCCATGTCTGAAATGACAACTGATCCCAATCAACCCAATTGAAGCCGGAGGTAGGAGCAAAGAAAGCAACATGGGAAAGAGAGATGGAAAATTAGATTTATAGAAACAATCCGATTGTTATGAAGGAAATTTATGAATCTGCATGCATCAATAGGCAAAAAAAATAATGAATTGCATAAGGAAAGAAAAATATAAGAGATTGAGACAAGGAAAGGAGAGGTGTAGGCTTCGAGAGTTTTTGTTTCCAAAATGTTTGACATTGAGTAATGATGAAAAATATGTACAATTGTCTTGAAGGGCCCTAGACATTTGTTGATCAGTGAATAAGGATGGCAACGAGAAGGCTGCAATTTGATGAAGTAGGAAAGAATAGATGTGTTGCAGAGATGAACGAAGAGGGTGTCGCTGTTGAAGAGGTGACAAGATGCAATATAGGGATGCAACAGGTTGACACTCCAGGCTGCAACTTTGTCTACCAAGGAATCCAAGGGAATGGTTCAAGTGAAAGAAGCACCGAAGGAAACCGCACACCGCAAGCATGCTGCCAAACCGAGGGTTAGTGTTTCAGATTTCAGTATTTTATTGTTTCAATTTTCAGTCTGAATATTTTCAGTCTTCAGTTGTGCTCCCTCTGAATTTTTCTCTCCACTATTTTGCTCTGTATTTCAGTCTGCAGTAATTTTCATTGCTGTCCAATCCTTCTTCGCAGTTGAATGTTACATTTTTTTTCCAAAGTAGACTAATCTGGGACCCACTTCAAGTGTTTCCTTGTGTTACTATGCTCCGTCATTGTCTACAGCAGATAACTTCAGTTCAGGTTATATGTACCACGAGTAATGCTAAAAGTTTCTGTTCTAGGCTTCTTGCAGCCAGAGCGCTCTTCCCTTTTCTGTCAGTGAACAAGAATCCATAATAGCAATATGGACAGTTCAGTTGTAATTCAAAAATCATTTTCCAGCACAGTATCTGTTGGCTACTATGTTTCTGGTGCCTTTTGACTGAAAAAGAAAGGAACCATCTCTGACTGCAAAGTTATTCAGATTCAGTAGCATGCATGTACCCAAGCTTTCAATTACACTGCAATTCTCTGGTTCAGAAATTGGTGCTCGATGGCCATAAATTATTAAATTTTTTAATTCTATCAATATTTATTTTATTGCTTGCATGATTTTTTTCAGTAATCGGTTCAATGATTTTGTGTCAGTGGTAAAAGGTGTGCTGGTTCTAAACTTTTGGTGTTTAGCAGCAGTATCTGTCTTTACAGTATTGCTTTTAGAATGTCCATTTCTGATCAGCAAATAGCACTTCTTTTCTTATCTTTGGCTCTATCTTCCTTCCTTTTATTCTTTTTTTATCTTGGCCTCCAAGATGATAAGTTTCAGTTAGCTTGCCAAAAGGAATCGGAGTGGTTGGATGTGTACAGAGGGCACGTGACTTTTCCTGTGAGTAGTTGCGTTTGGGCAGAGAGGGAGATTCTGGTTTGATTATTTTGTTACTTGTCAATCAGTTTTTTATTGCTCTGCATAGAAAATCTGGTTGATTTTATCATATTTTTCAAACATTGTTTCTGTGCCGTTTTATATACATATATCCTACCGATGACGTGTTTAATTATGATTGGCTAAAAAAGTGGATGATAACTGTATCAACTATCAACCGAGTGATGGGTAGTCACTCCCAATAATAATATGCAGTCTTTTTTTTAGAGGTGACAGATACAGATGCAGTTAGTGCTTGGTTATTCCATTTCAAGGTTTGTACAGCTTCATACATTTTAAGCTTTATTCTCATTCAGGTCAAGAAGGACGTAGCATAACTTTGTTCTCACCGCCTGAAACTGTTGACCCATCAGTGATTGTGACACCAGACGAAGAGCATAAATACAGCCATGTAAGTGTAATATTGGCCTTGCCGGTAATTTGAGTTGAGTAGATCTTAAAAACAGTCTATTTGTTTCAGTAGTGTAAATGGTAAGCATATAATTCTGAAATGGTTATGAGAATTATTTTTTTAGAACAGAAAGAAAACTTGGACCAAGCTTTGATTCCTAAAGTGGGTATGTGCTTCAAAACAGAGGATGAAGCACATAAATTCTACTGTACATATGCTGAGAGGGCAGGTTTCCAGCCAAAGAAGGCTAACAAAACAGATTATACTAGGTACTTAAGGTGCAATAATTATGGAATAGGTAAATACTACAAGGGGAACGAGGCAAAACGCGTCAGGGGCAAGACAACAAAGAAGACATCATGCCTGGCATTCATCAAGCTAAAGTTTAGATGTGACAAAGAAAATAGTGAAGAATTTGCAGAGATTACAGATGTCAGACTGAACCATAACCACGTGTTGCTCCCAAAACCTACAGAAACAAAACAGATGAGGGCGCACAAGTACAAGAATCCTTTGCTTCTAGAATATGTTGATGACTTACAATCAAATGATGTCCCTAACCATAGCATTAGAAACATATTAAGAGATATGCATGGAGGTGAGGAGAATATAGCGATGACAGATCGAGATTTGGAAAACCGGTGAGTGGCAAAACATAATATATTTTTCAATTCTTATCGATATGTGATGAGCTTATGTACGACTAACCTGCAGAAAGACGGCTAATATGAGGGCGGAGCATGCAAATGACGTCAACAAGCTGCTGGAATTCTTCAAAGACTGTGAGTTAGAAAACCCCCAATTCCGCTGGGAGGCAAAGGTTGACTTGAATGGATGTATACACACCATATTTTGGAGTCATGCCAGCATGCAAGGGGAATATGTAGATTTTGGAGATGCAATGTCATTTGATACAACCTATAAAACAAATGTTTATGATAAACCACTGGCTATGTTTGTTGGCTCTGACCATCACCTCCATAACACTGTTTTTGGATGTGCACTACTCGGAGATGAAACAACGGAAACATTCGAGTGGGTTTTCAGAGCATTTAAAAAATGCATGGGAAAAAACCGAACAAGATGCATTCTGACAGGTATCCAATTTTTTATATTTTGCATAAGTTTATTTATATGATAAATTTAGTTGCTTGGAATAACCAAGTGTAATGTGGTTTCGTGATATACTATCAATTTTCATGATTTAAATGAAAGCATGTGAAACAAAACTTGCAGACCAAGATTCAGCAATGGAAGCAGCAATCAAGAAGGAGTTTCCAGGGATAACTCACAAAATATGCAGGTGGCATGTAGTCAACAAGCTATCAGCCAACCTGAATGAATTGTATAGCATGTATGAGAAAGAAGACTTCAAGGAAAAATTTAATTCTGTGCTAAACCATCCACTAACACAAGGAGAGTTCGAGGAGGCATGGAAGGAACTAATAACAGAATTTAATCTAGAAAAAAATAGTGCACTTCAGAGCCTTTATGATCAACGCAGCAGGTATATCCCCGCGTATTTCAAAGGTGAATATTGTGGAAGAATGGCTTCTACACAGCGCAGCGAAAGCACTAATTTTATAATGAAAAAATGTTTTGTGGGAAAGAAAACAGCATTGCACCGGTTTGCAAAGCAAGTGCTGAATTTTGTGCATACAAGGAAGATGAAGGAATCTGCAGAGACTTACCAGGGAACGGTAAACAAATTTTGAACCCATAATATAAGAATGCATTATTGGTTTTAGTGAAATCTATAATGTAGGTGTGTTGTTTTCTGATGCAGAGCAAGACGCTTACGAAGAGCAAATGGGAATTTGAGATACAAATGGGAAGAATTTACACTAGAAATGTGTTTAAAGACTTTGAGAAGAAAGTAGTAGACTGCACTGCATATAAAATTGAGGACAACACTGAAGCAGGAAGGAATTGCTACCTAGTATGTCACACAAACAAGACTGCGAAGATAACATGGGGGCAACACAAATTCAAAGTAAGGGCAGACAAAGAGAAGGGTGATTTCAGTTGCGAGTGTAGAGAATGGGAACACACAGGTATCATAAATATTTGAACATTAGTTTTTGATCTCTTAATCTCGTACTGGTGTACTCTGCTAAGTCATAAGGATGTTGAAATCGTACCATGTAGGCCTATTTTGCGTGCATTTGCTGCGGACCTTCATTCACATTCAAGTTGATAAAATACCTGTGAAGTACATTTTTAAGCGATACACCAAGTTTGCAAGAAATGAATTGGCATTTAGCAGGGAAGACAAGCTTTTGACAGGAGCCGATGGCAACACAACAAGCTATAGAACAAAGTTGCTACTGACCAAGAGCACAAAAGTTGTGCAAGCAGGTACCATGTCGAATGCTGCGTTCCAAAGAGCAATTGAAGTAATGGATAGCCTGTTCAACGAAATAAAAGACGTCCCGCATGATATTGGGCCAAATTCAAATGCGACAGGAAGGAATACAACTGGACAGGTATTTGAATGGTGAATTGAGAGTGTATGGTAATGGTTCCAAGTTATAAAGTTTTTTACGAAAATTGTGGTAATGTTGGTGAAACACAGGAAACATTTAGGCAAGATGATAGGGAGAGGGGGGGTCAGCATGATGTGCGGGGGCACGAAGAGGGTACACAGGTAATTGATTTTTATTTGGGCCATCCAACAAGGTGGCATTGTTTGGCTAGATAATATGTTTTCAGTACCATTACATGTGAAATATGGTTTCAAGTTTCAGAGTCCGATCAGTTTTGAAAATTTATTTTGTTGTGAGTAATATCCTATTATTTCAGTTATTCAATATGCTATTCTATTTATTCTTGTTAATTGTTTGTTGTCTTATCTTGAACTTGGAAGGTTCAGTGTTTCATATTTCAGTATTTTATTGTTTCAATTTTCAGTCTGAATATTTTCAATCTTCAGTTGTGCTTCCTCTGAATTTTTCTCTCCACTATTTTGCTCTGGATTTCAGTCTACAGTAATTTTCATTGCTGTCAAATCCTTCTTCGCAGTTGAAAGTTGCAGGCTTCACTGGCCGTGACACACCAGCAACATTTCACAATTGAAATTGGGGATTAAATTTTCTTACATGGAAAAGGTCACCGTCCAGTAGTTGCAGCAACTAGTTGGCAAATTTGACTTGAAATCTCCCGCTCGTTCGTTTCTTTTTTAAAGCTTCATCAAGCTATTTTTTGTTTTCTGATCTTTGCTCGTGCTTGCTGCTAGGAGAGACTGAACAACCGTTTTTCAGCAGTGACCCATCCGTCAACAGCTTGTTTGGTTTTTTAGAACTGTAGATAGCTGCTGCTCAATCAGTTTTCAGTTGGGGTGTTTTTTTTTTCGTTTAGCACCGTGTCTGAAGAAATGCCAATGCTGACTTGCCCAGAACTCAAACATGGTCCATTTCTTCACACACGAACTCCTCTGTTGTTGCTGCGTGTGTTGGTTGTGCTTTCGTTTGTACAAGTGTGAACCGTTTCATTTCTTTTTTGCTGACCCACTTCAAGTGTTTCCTTGTGTTACTATGCTCCGTCATTGTCTCCAGCAGATAACTTCAGTTCAGGTTATATGTACCACAAGTAATGATAAAAGTTTCTGTTCTAGGCTTCTTGCAGCCAGAGCGCTCTTCCCTTTTCTGTCAGTGAACAAGAATCCATAATAGCAATATGGACAGTTCAGTTGTACTTCAAAAATCATTTTCCAGCACAGTATCTGTTGGCTACTATGTTTCTGGTGCCTTTTGACTGAAAAAGAAAGGAACCATCTCTGACTGCAAAGTTATTCAGATTCAGTAGCCTGCATATACCCAAGCTTTCAATTACACTGCAATTCTCTGGTTCAGAAATTGGTGCTCGATGGCCATAAATTATTAAATTTTTTAATTCTATCAATATTTATTTTATTGCTTGCATGATTTTTTCAGTAATCAGTTCAATGATTTTTTGTCAGTGGTATACGTGTGTGCTGGTTCTAAACTTTTGGTGTTTAGCAGCAGTATCTGTCTTTACAGTATTGCTTTTAGAATGTCCATTTCTGATCAGCAAATAGCACTTCTTTTCTTATCTTTGGCTCTATCTTCCTTCCTTTTATTTTTTTTTTCTTGGCCTCCAAGATGATAAGTTTCAGTTAGCTTGCCAAAAGGAATCGGAGTGGTTGGATGTGAACAGAGGGCACGTGACTTTTCCTGTGAGTAGTTGCGTTTGGGCAGAGAGGGAGAATCTGGTTTGATTATTTTGTTACTTGTCAATCAGTTTTTATTGCTCTGCATAGAAAATCTGGTTGATTTTATCATATTTTTCAATCATTGTTTCTGTGTCGTTTTATATACATATATCATACCGATGACGTGTTTAATTATGATTGGCTCAAAAAGTGGATGATAACTGTATCAACTATCAACCGAGTGATGGGTAGTCACTCCCAATAATAATATGCAGTCTTTTTTTTAGAGGTGACAGATACAGATGCAGTTAGTGCTTGGTTATTCCATTTTCAAGGTTTGTACAGCTAACTCTTCTGTCGTTGCTGCGTGTGTTGGTTGTGCTTTCGTTTGTACGAGTGTGAACCATTTCAGTTCTTTTTTGCTGAATCTCAGTTCAGATTAATAGAACCATGATGTGTCCTATACCTTGCGTCTCCGTACAATAGGCTTATTGCATACTGCAGAGGCCATCACCTCTGTCTCCATTTGATTTTTTTGAAGGACCTGCTTGGATAGGGTCTTGTTTGTTCCGTAAAAGACTGCAAAGTAAATAAGCTGATTAAATGGTGCCATAGATATATGGATGCTGTCAGTCTCTAGGATTTTCACTGGCTTGGTGAACCGCAGACACCAAGACCGAACTAGTACTTTGCATCCTTTGGAAGAGAGTAAAGTTATTCAAAATGTCATCTAGAGATTGTCAGTTATTTAAAATGTCTTTTTTTAGTTTGTTCCGGATATTAGTGTGTTTCAGTTTTTTTGTATTGTGAGTATGCTGTTATTTCCATGGTTTTCAGTATGCTATTCTATTGATTACAGGGGAGCAGGCAAACAAATAATGCACTTGGCACAGTAATTGACATATGTCATGATCATGTTGATAGAGTATCAGCAGAGGTAAATTCAAATTGGATGAAACTTGGAATTGGAGTGCATATAATAATTGTATGTGTCAAATTTTAACTGACAATGAGTAAATGATTATTGAACTGCAGGGAGTTGGAAAAGGAAGATGGGATGGGAGAGAGAATAGGGAGTCCAGTGTCCAGAACACTATAGGAGCACACAATGTGAGATAATCTGGGCAGTCACTAAAGAACTAATATTATATTATGGTTGAGCAAATTTTTATGATAAAAACATGGACAGGTCGGTGTAACACAGGAGACGGGGATTTCAATGGATCGACCACCTCAAGCAAAGACAAAGGGACGTTGCAAGACATCATCAGAAAAGAATAAAGTCACTCTTGGAGCACAAGGAGAGAAGAAGGGAAACAGAAGATGCAGCGTTTGTCACCTCTATTCAACACATAACTCAGTGACATGCCCAACGTTGGAAAAGAATAAAGACCGCCTTGAAGCGAAAAAGAATAAAAAGAGGGGCAGACCTGCAGGAGCAAATAACAAGAAAAACAAGTCTGATCATGGAAATGATAGAAACATGCAGGAGGAAAGGCCGATGGAAAGGAGGAGGCAGTTGGAAGACCGTTCTTACATAGAAAAACATAGAAATTCAGATGATGATGATGAATATGTTGATGATGAATATGTTGATGAGGCTGACCTAGTTTGAAAGTTAGTCACAATATGAACAGTAATTACATGCATACAATTGTGTATTGTTAAAGTAAACAACACGCCTTTCCATCTCCATCTTATAATCAATTACATGCATGAGTATTTATCTAACACTTATAATTAATTACATGCATGAGTATTTCACCCTTAAAAATTGTGTGGTCCGCAACCATCTGTGGTCCTTGAATGCAAATATTCTTTTTTACCATGCCTATTTCTGGCACTTCGCAACTGGATTTGGCACCCCCACGAGGCGATGACGATGATATTGACCGGGCGATTGGCGGATGGCGTCGGCGGCCACAACATTTACCTTTCAGTACATCAATGCACTTATTGGTCAAATTGTTTTGTCTATTTTATCTATTCTTCCGATTCTTACTTGTTGCCTCTTCCCCTTCCTCCTCTACTTCATCCTGCATGATTTTAATCAGCACCTACTGTTACCTCTCACGACCTCTATATAATATTCCCTTTAACTAACTAAAGCCTTGAGGATCACCACTCACCTTGGTTATCTGACCCTTGGTTGATCCATTCCGTGCCAAGAGTGGTGGTAACTCGCCGTCTACCAGGCATAGGTCCTCATAAATTTGTATTCCATGCCAGTTCCGCCAGTTGAATACATCTTTTTTCTTTATGATTTGAAACTTTGTTAGTATACTCATCACAAAACTCACAATCAAAACAAAACAAAATGGATTCATGCAAGCTATTACCTTCCCATCCTTTCCCTTGCCGATGCCCATTCCATTTTGCATTTTGTCTGCAATTTCATCCTTACAAGATTCCTTTCTAATACCCTCCATATCGTGTTGTCTGTGTACGAATGACTAACCAGGAAGTAGCAATGAAGTAATGTGATATGGATGCGTACTTGCAACCATTTGGTCTTGTTCATGCCTTCTTATAAGCACTCTGTAACATCTTGTTCGCACTCGCGCTGCTTCCACAGGCCCATGCAGGGGCGCAAGACCATGTCCGCGTGCTCATTCTCGTGCATGCCATGTCTTGATATCATGCATTGGCATAGGACCAAGCCATGGTCACACCGGCACAGGACCAAGGCGGGCTATAAAGGTGGATAAATTTCTATTCAAAGTACCATAAATAATTTTTTTAGGTAGATCCATTGCATGTGCTTTATTCCCAAGAGTTTGCATGGCTTGGTTCACTAGTGACAAAACATTTCCGGTTATTTCCCAAGAGTTATTTTCCCTAATTATTTTAAATAAAGAAGACCTAAATTGCCTTAACATTCTCTATACAGGAGTGGTAGTTAACTTAATTGCCAAAGGGTAAAACTGCTTAGCAAAGAGTTATCCGAGCTTCCCTGGAGGCATTTTTCTTATTCATGGTGCTATTAATTTCCATGTAAATTAAAGACGTCTGCAATAATGGGCATGCTGTATTAAGACGAGTTTGACTCGTTACATGTGATATATTCACTCGTTACTACTTGAAGCGAACCATATAAATGTGGGTCCTCACATTTTTCATTACAATATTTCCATATACAATTTCACATAATCCATCTGCCGAGACATGAACAATCCTTGTCTGATGTTTGTTTCCAACCATGTATTCTTTATACAATAAACACATCTGCATGGAAAAATTTTATTGCTTTTCCATTGATCAATCCATAATCAAAACAACAAAAATCTAGAAATTTTAAAATCAGATTTTGTGTGTGTCTATTACTCACATGACACATGTAGACACCTTCAAACACGTAACTCACATTATAGCACAAAAATATCTATTATTTCAAACACAAATGCCTACATTATCCAGACAAATTCTCAAACATGTGTTTGCACACACCGACTAACTCCATAAGCATCTTCCCTGGAGACTAACAATTTGCTGACTCATTGTCTTCGTTTCATCTCCATTTGGTAATTTCTTCATCTTCATTTGTCATTTCAAATCCTGCAAGTATGATACAAATTTACTCCCTTTGTGATAAAATTTTAGATTAAACTATTCGGATTGCTAATCAACTCACCTTTCCATCCGTGTGTGCATCATCCTTGTATTTAGGCCCATCCAAGGAAGTTATCTTTTGTAGGTCACCCATGCATTTCCTATAGTTATTTTTGGACTTACTTGCTTTGTTGACGATTTTCATGGCTTTTTCCATGAGCTTCCTTGCACGTGAATTCTTCACGTCATAATCAACCTCCTCCTCCCTGTAAGGCTCTACTTTTTTTCCTTTGTCACCCTCGCTTCTTCCTGCCATGTTGCCCCTCTTTTCTGCTTTTGACAAATGAATACGCTCCACCCACGAATATATATTCTTCTCTAAGCTGTACATGCAGCCATTCACTATTCTTTGCTATTTATAGACACCAAAACTTGGTGGTCTTGTTCGCACCCGCGTTGCTTGTACAGGAACATGCAACTGCACAGGACCAGCGTGCCCATTCTCACGCCCATGTAGCGGCTCAGGACCAAGCCACGCTCACGTCGGTACAGGACCAAGCCTTGATCACGCCATCTCTGGAAAACATGCAGCGGCAAAGGACCAAGCAAAAGGCAGGGCATCTCTGGAGCCCATGCAAAGGCATAGACCAAGCAGAGGATAGCTCTTTCTATATTTACCTCCCTCCTTTATTTGCTAACTCACCTTTCATCCGTATATTTGTTGCTTTCAACCACAAATTCAACCATGCCCAAGCCCCCTGGTATGTCTAACGAGGAGTACTGGGAGTACTATCGAAACCGTATGGCATTACATGAGCATGGAGCTAGGGATGCAACCTCATCGAATTCAAGGTACACAATGAGGAATCACAACAATTCAATTAACCCACCACCTAAAGGGCAGGTGAATCCTTCTCGCACGGAGGTAAATATAAACCCTCTTGCCGCTCCTAGGGAGAAAAATTTAGATCCTTTGACCATTGACAAGATCATCAAGAAACCTAAAAGGATCGACAATGATCCTTATGGTGATAGTAGTGATGAAGATTTTCCGACCCCTGAAGTGTCGGAAGAGTCTTCTGGCACCGAAGATGAAGGACAAGGCTCAAATGAAGTTAAGGGTCCAGTTCGCAAAGAGCCTAACAATGAGTCACATGAAAACGACGACACATCTAAACCTAAAGCCAAGAAGAAGTTGTTGTTCTAGTTCATTTGTTGTTTAGCATTATTGATTTATGCATTATATTCAAATAAGCTGAGTAGTGAAATGTTTGTTTGTTTACCATGCTCACGTTGGTTCCACACTACCATCAAATGTTATCATTCTTGTCTTGGACAATATAATTTTTTTTCATTATTTGTAAAGAGGAGCACATGAATTTAGTCATTTTTGTATGTTTTGATGCACTTATATGTGGTTATACAGCCCCTGTGCACGGGAAGACATCACTCTCAGTGAATACTATGCTTGGGGCCTCCACACAGCTTTGTTTTGGTTTCTGGTCTTTATTCTATTTAGGTTGGGTTGCTGTGCAGTACAAGTCTCCATGGCCTTGTCCACTTGTACTGTCCAGGCAGAGTAGCGGAAGCATGGTGCAAATCTTCATGTGGCCAATCCTTATGCATGAGATTTCAGGTGCTAATATGGATCATTTTCTAGTTTTAATTCAGGATAAGGGCCAATTGTTCACTCTTGATGCAATTTTCTCCAGCTTTTCAGTGGCCTTTTTGTTTTCCTAAATTTCAATGGATGCAGCAAGAAGCATATGCTATCTGTTATGCTGATAATGACCAATCATATTCTATCCTGCATAGTCCTAAATGAGCTAGGGCTGGGTGGTAATGTATCTATCTTTGAATCTAGTGACATGTCCTTGTGGCCATCATGGGTGCAGGGAGTCAAACAAAACCAACCATGGCCGACACCTGACGAACTAAGGTCGAAGAGTTGTGATGCTGAGTTACAGCCTACACCATGGCCGTCTTTCAACTTGGTAGAGAGGTGCTCTGTCAGGTGTTACACAAGATGGTGATAACTGATAGCAGAGTGGAGACTCCATGTGCTCAGTCAGGAAGAAAGGCAGCGAGAGTGTAGTGGGAATTGTGGGCAGTGTGTGCAAGGTATAGGTTTCCAAAAGCAATGTTGTGCTGCCCATGTTCTGGGGATGACAACAGTTAATAACAGTAGAAGTTGCTGCAACTTCTTTGATGGCATGTCCTTGTGGCCATCATGGGTGCAGGGAGTGAAACAAAACCAACCATGGCCGACACCTGACGAACTAAGGTCGAAGAGTTGTGATGCTGAGTTACAGCCTACACCATGGCCGTCTTTCAACTTGGTTGAGAGGTGCTCTGTCAGGTGTTACACAAGACGGTGATAACTGATAGCAGAGTGGAGACTCCATGTGCTCAGTCAGGAAGAAAGGCAGCGAGAGTGTAGTGGGAATTGTGGGCAGTGTGTGCAAGGCATAGGTTTCCTAAAGCAATGTTGTGCTGCCCATGTTCTGGGGATGACAACAGTTAATAACAGTAGAAGTTGCTGCAACTTCTTTGATGGCATGTCCTTGTGGCCATCATGGGTGCAGGGAGTGAAACAAAACCAACCATGGCCGACACCTGACGAACTAAGGTCGAAGAGTTGTGATGCTGAGTTACAGCCTACACCATGGCCGTCTTTCAACTTGGTTGAGAGGTGCTCTGTCAGGTGTTACACAAGACGGTGATAACTGATAGCAGAGTGGAGACTCGATGTGCTCAGTCAGGAAGAAAGGCAGCGAGAGTGTAGTGGAAATTGTGGGCAGTGTGTGCAAGGTATAGGTTTCCTAAAGCAATGTTGTGCTGCCCATGTTCTGGGGATGACAACAGTTAATAACAGTAGAAGTTGCTGCAACTTCTTTGATGGAGTGTCAACTTCTTTGATGGTGTCATTATTTCAGCTCCAGACATTATTAGTTGATGTATTACTTGTGCAGCTGAAAGTACTATCCATGATCCATTGTTGCTTGGTGCCACTAGAAGCTAGCAGTCTGATAAATTGTTTCAGTTTGTGAGAGATACTACACTTGCAATAGCCATAAGCAGATAGAAGTAAATGCATGAGTGGCAACAGTCAGAAGCTATGATGTGGTGCCGAATGAATATGGTACCTACTACTAAAAAGCGGTCGACCATAGCTAGCTAGCAGGGCCTTCATATAATTCAATAATTCAACATACACCAATTTGAGTAAGATTCAACTGCCAAATAGCTAATAAATCTGTAATTTTAAACAACAATTATCAGCTTTGGGATTCAAGAGCATATGAGCATCAGGTGCTCAGACATGCAATTGTCAAAAGCATACCACAATGATTAACAATAAGAAACCTTAAATCTATAATATGAACAAGTGCCTACATAGATCAAGATAGATAAATCATAAAAACAATACAAAATTTATGACTGGTGGAGACAGTGATAAGTCCAAGAAAGTGTAGGGCATTGTCCAGCATACCATTTTCATGCTATCGGCATGCCACTGTTGCTGATGGAGTGCAGAAGAAGAAGACGTCTCGTACTGGTGGAAAGCTAACTAAAATAACAAAAATCAGAAATAACTAGTGTTAATGGTTTCGAAGCTACAGCCGCCATAAACTAAATGTGTAAAATTGGAAAATTAGCAAGGCAGAAAAAGAAGTTAATTTCCAAAGGAATCAAATGCAATATTTATACTCTTGTAAATCTTCAACCATAATTAAGCACACAAACAAATCAGTAGAAGTAGAAGAAACTACCTATGTGAGTAATCATGGGGAGTAGATGGAGGATGCTTTGATGGCGAGCGCCTGAGATCTGCATAAAAAACAAAGAGTGAGAAAAGAGGATAAATAAGTTCTCCTAGCCTCTGTATTAGCTGAATGGATTACAATTAAACAGGATTCCATCCAATTTTTTTTGATGCATCAAACCTGATAAGCACAACATAGCATGTATATTGTTTTGATGCTTCTAAATTTACAAAAGCTGCTGATATGAACAAAAAGGCAAGACAGAACTACTCAATGCCTTGCTCAAAAGCTACATAGTGTAATGCAGTGTCCAAAAGTGTGACCAGCTAATTTTGTTGCATCTAAAATAACTTGGCTTCATCCTTAGAGTTTCATGTTGCTTCTTCACTTGCCACCTTGGTCGTCTTGATCTCCTTATCTGCTGCTGCCCAACCAGGCTTGGAATTAGTTGCAGATGGACTTCTCTTCTTGGAAAAGTGATGTTGGACAAAATAAATGCACATTCTGGGAGTGGACCTTGAGGCTGTGAAGGATTACAATGACGAGCATCTTCAGGAATAAAGCTGCCTTCCACTAATAAAAGAGAGGATGGAAAGAAGGATGGAACTCTCCAATACGGAATTGAAGAAGCTCAGGAGGAGCATGGACTTTGTTGGCAGTATGAAAGGCTAGATATTGTAGCATTTCTGCCCTCATCTCCTTTGATCGATCCTGCAAGGAAAAAAGGTTAGATAGAACAAAAAATAAAATGAGGGATATATTAAGAAGAAAAAGGATTCGTACCGGATCTATAGTAGTTTGCAGAGAACCATGGCCCTCACCGTCATAGAACTCAATAAACTTCATGGAGAATATGCCAGAGTCGCATATATTATTTTGAAATGGAACCCGAATTGGTACACGTCTCCAGTTTGCAAATTGGGGGAATTTGCGGGGTGCAGCTAAAGATAGTGCAGCACAAAGGCGTTCCATGAGTATTTGGCCCATAGGTGAATGATATGTATCCCATGTGAGCTCATTGTTAGAAGTATAGTTCATTGAGTCTAGGACATCGACACGGGATTGGCCAAGATTGATACAATATACAGACCAGTGACTAAGATGAGAAACCGGAAGAAATATCTGCAAGATGTGTATACGAAAGAAATACGATTTTAGCAGTATACTACTGGGATGAAAGCAAGAAAGAAAAAAGAATGTACTCGTGATACACATACCATCTTTGCCTTTTGTAAGTCAGTCGTGGGGAGGCATCGCTTGATAGTTTCTAGTACAATGTCCTGGCTGCACTGAGGCTGAGTTTTGTGAATACTGAAGGAGTCTGACTTAAGAATATCCTGTACAGTATGATTGGATTGTTATCAATGTTGTAATCAAAAAATAAAATTTGAAATGATTAGTTTGAAAAATGAGGGAGACGTACCGAGACAAGAGGTTGTAGGAATATTCTGAACCCATGGCATTCAGGACGAACATTAAAGTCATCTTCAGCTATGCATTTGACAAATGCATCCATGAACACAGGGTCTATGAATTTCCCAATACCAAAGGAAAGTGTAATATCTCGGCCAGTCAATGACTCTGTCCCAAAGTGCATCAAAGTTTTCCTGAATGGAATTCAATAAGCATTCTGGAGTATGGAAGGAAAAGAATAAAAGCTTGAAAATGAAATCAGAATGAACCTTTTCAATGGAGAGTCATCTGCACAAAGGAAGGCATGCATACGCAAAGAAAACTGTAAATTGGGTGGAGGACGAGACAAAATGCCATGCTTGAAGGGTGAATAAAATTTGGATGGCTTCTTGGTTAGTCTCTTTCCAGGAAACTTGAACATAGGCAGATCATCTAGAATCGGCCACTTTAATGCAGAAGTGGTGTCTTTTCCGATTGTTTTGTTACTGCATGCTTCAGGAAGTTCAGGAGCATAAGGAGAGTTATGCTCAGAACGGGAATGGTGGGAGGCAGATGAAGTAGGAATAGTTTCAGTATAAGAGAAGCCTTGTGGCTAAAAGAAGAAAAAAAGATAAGATAAGATTCTTGATCAGTATAATATAAAACTTGAAATAAAAGACTTTAGATTTATTGAGAGAACAAGAAGCTAAGTCAGTAAAATAGCAATGAAATAATAGTGTGCATGAAAAAAATCAAAAGAGGGGCTGACATTGAAATTGGAATTGAGACATCCATGATTAACTGAATAACAAATAGGAAAATGAAATAAGGTATGGTGGACAAATAATTGAATGTTCAAATAAAAACAGTAGAATAGTATTAGAAAATTGTTTTACAAGTTCAAAATCAAATGAAGGGTGCTGTCGACATTGACATGTCAATGAAAATGACTGTGCAGTAAATACAAGACAAAAGGTATCCCTTTTCAGATGAATCAGAAAACCAGAGACTTGTGGCAGTAAAATGTTATCTAGCAGCATACAAGATGGTGCCAAAAACACAAGCATGTATACAAAACTAATGTTATTGAATTAACAGATAGGTGCACTTACATGAATAATTCGGCCTCTATGTAAAGGAGGATCATTTTGTACCAACTCAGTCTACCAAAAAGAGAAAAATCAGGAAATTAGAAACAGATGCCACCTCAGGAATATTGAAACTAAGGAAATGATAGATGCTGTATAAATGTAATTTAGTTGTTAATTTAAAAATAAGGGTGGAATTAGTTTTGGAATAACGTTAGACGGACTAACATCTGTACGGCTGGTCACAATAGACGATGATTGTTGATGGCTTGATTGGTCCATTGTTGACAGAAAAAGTGGGGAATAATCGAACCCATAGGCTGAAAGTACATAGGATGAAAAATAGCAGACATAAAATTGAGGGAAAAACTATGAAACAAAAAACCGTGTGGAGAAGGTGTTGGGCTGCCGTCTTCCGAGGTGGTGCTTCGAACTGGAGCCATAATCGGAGTGTGAACTGGACTGTTAGGATGAACAGTAGGATCATTTGTGACAATGAAGGAACCTGTGTGGACGAAAAGGAAATAAAATATATAATTTTAGTTTGCTGTAAGAACTAAATTGTAAACAAGAAAAGGAGGCCGTGGACATACCTGAGGTGGGAAAAGAGTTAGGAGCATGTGAGAAAACTGAAGTATCAGTCAAGAGAAATCATAATAAAGGATAGTAAAAAAGTGATGCAGTTAGCACAATGGAACAATAGTCGAAAATATGAGGAAAAACAAACTATGAGGGGTGCACCAGAAACATCTTTTGAAGAGGTGCGCAACGGTGCAGTTGATGGACGAGGTAAGTCCTCAGAAATGTGAGGGGGTGATACTACACAATGAACAGGGGAGCCAAATGGGCCTGTCGGTGAAGTGGGGTTAAATGAACTAGGACCTACAAATGTAGAAGACAAGAAACGTAACGAAAATGACATAACAAAAAAAATAGAAATAGCAAGGAATGGAGATAAAAAAGCATGCAATCGGGGAAGTAGACAATACCTGGAGTGTTGCGAACGGGTGATTGTTCATCAATCTGACTCCGAAGTAAAGTACCAGCAGAAACAAAGCTACCATGAGAATAAATCTCATGACCTGGGCATAAATGGAAAAATTGTGTGACTATATTTGATACGTAGCAATAAGACACAGTGTATGATAACAAATCTATCAACTAAAGCAAGAGTTTGCCTGGCATTGAAGGCGGGGTACAATGGGCTGATTCACGGGAACCATGATCGTTGCGTGTATGCATTGTCTTAGAAGTGTCACCTGGAATGTTGGTGTCCCGGGTTTGTGATGCCACGAGTTCATGAATGAATGGACGACATTGATCAGCTAACCGAAACTGGGCTCTCACAATGTTTGCAATAGAATTCTCAATGGACCTTTTGTTCTGAGAGAGTGTGTGATCAAACTCAGAAAAGAAACCCCGTACTCTGTCTCTATGCGAGCCAGTCAGATCATCTAGCGGCTCAAATAACAAATCCAGGAGGCGTGGGATATCTAAATTGGGTATTACTGCCGCAGGAACATTTATGTTATGACAGGGAGCACCACGGACATCTACAGCAGCATAGCAGGTGGTACTCCATGGCTTGAACTGTTAGAGATAGCATTGAAGTGAAGAAAACAAGCTTCTTAATAATATGGTTGTAAAAAAGAAAAGGAATATAACAGATAAGATAGCTGACTCACAGGTTGGACACCAAAAGCATGTGCACCCTGAGTGGTTATAGTTGTATCAGCAACAGTTAAGCGATCTATTAGAGCATTATCATAAAAGGTGAGGCGTGGAGTCGAAGTCCGGTCCACCAATGAGACAGGGTGGTCAATGTTGTCGAGATAGTATACCTGTTGACAAAAAAGAAGGGGTGAAAAAAATTGGCACAGCCATACATTGTTAGGTGGTAGGAAAGCTGCAAAAAATAAATAAAAAGATGGATGGATGAAAAGAAATTTACTAGCAGGAAAATGGCACAGCCATATATGTTTTGAGTGAGTTGATTTTTGTCACGATCGTGCCAGCTGCGAACAGCTATCTGGAGATCATTGAATACAGCCTGGGACCAGTCAACAACTCCGAACAATTGGTGATCCATTGTCCTCTTGATGTCAACTGAACCAATGGTGTTACTGCTGCTGGGAAGTAGAAACCTGTTGCAAAGTATCATGAAGAAGCATCTCTTCATGAGGGGGTTCACATTTCCCTTTAAGATCTCTTGTTGCAGGTTTGATATATGTATGTCACAATCTTCAGTGAGACTTTGGTTAAGATCAGAGATAAGCTGCTGGCGAAATATGATACCTTCCTTCCATGAGTATTGCTTGAAGGTTTCACTACGTATAGGCAAACCAAGAACCATGCTAATTATTTGTGGCGTGATCGGAAGGACCTTGCCTGCACCAATCCTAATTAGCATACGATCAGGGTCAGTGTGGTCTAATAGCCAGGTTAGCAGATTCTTGTTCTCTAGAGCATCGATCTTCATTCTCAGCAAATGACCAAACCCATCAGCTTCAATAGCAGCATATTGTTGTGGGTTCAACAAGTTAGTGGTGAAAATAACATCTCTGGGATTACACCGAACATTTACAATGGAAGAACGGCTGGTAGCTCTCTTTTTCCTTTGTCTTGCCTGGGACAAATAACAAGAATTTTAGAAATGGTAAGGACAAGAATGGATAAAAAAGAAGAGACACTCGGAATTCTGAGAAGCACTATAGAAATGATAAACTGATGCATGGGTAGTCAAGAAGAAGACAGATTTCTAAAAAAAACTAATAAATGTGGAAAGGGATGTAGGAATGATAAACTAATGCGGGGGTAGTGTAGTTGAAAAAAAATTAGAAGGGGTAGTAGAAAGCAAAACAGATATAGAAAAGTAGAGATTTGGCAACAAATACATGATAGTAGATTTGTGGTATATTGAAGGAAAAAACAAACTAGTGATACATACGAAGAGGAGCTTTAGAATGATAACTCTTATGAAAAGAAAGTGCAGAAGTAAATAAATGGTATACACCTCTGTACATGCACCGGTCGACAATCCTGCTCGTGTTTGCCTAGTTTTCCTCGGACCAACATCCTTAGATTTGTCGATGTGTGAGGATGAACGGGTGTTGGGAATGGGCATGAAGTCGTCGTCATCACTGTCGTGACCAGCTGCAGAAGGCAACACATGCTCTGGTCGAATATGATGCTCAAACCTAAAAAAAGGCCACGAACAGATAAACTTTAACAACAGACTAAGAATTAACATTAATCGGTGATTCTCGGAAATAAATAGAATTATAATAAATTGAAATACATATGAACCTCTCCTGCGAGCTCTCAAAAACCACCCTCTTAAGGTTACACGGGACCCTATCCACAGTACGCTGAGCAGCATGAGTCCTACAAACAAATAGGAAAAAATGATCCATGAACTTTTGGGAAAAAAATAAAACCAGGGGTATAGTTAAATAGGAGATAGAAGGAGATTTTTGTGTAGCATGTTAGTACAGAATATACAAATTGGAAGAGTACACTGATATGCCTCAGACGATTATGATTGGTGGGAAATTTGGTACACAAGATTGTAAAGAAAACAATACCTTCTGTGAGAGTGGTCACGGGAATGAGGTGCTACCGCAGGGGTCTTAGAAGGGGAATGCCTTGCATCTGAATACCAAAAGGACCAGACAAGGAAAATAATAAACAACAAAGGTAGATGATTTTAAAGAATAGAAAATCTTGTGAGCTTTCAGAACAAGATTAAAAGTGTTAATTAACACAAGGACAAGCTGAAGTGGAATGAAAAGAATAATGGAAATTTAAGATAGCAAAATTTAAAATCCATGAAAATTAAATTATTCTCTAATTATGAGTACATACATCATATCATATAAATATAAATAAAAAATTCATAAACAAGATTAGATAAGCTGTAAATGAATATATGTAATATTATCTAGTCATTTGTAAAATACTAACTCCATATTGCAACAGATTAAAATTATAGTACATCCATTCCCCTTTGCACCTCTATTTGGTGGAGGCTAGCTTGGGTATATGCAGGCTACTGAATCTGAATAACTCTGCAGTCAGAGATGGTTCCTTTCTTTTTCAGTCAAAAGGCACCAGAAACATAGTAGCCAACAGATACTGTGCTGGAAAATGATTTTTGAAGTACAACTAAACTGTCTATATTGCTATTATGGATTCTTGTTCACTGACAGAAAAGGGAAGAGCGCTCTGGCTGCAAGAAGCCTAGAACAGAAACTTTTAGCATTACTCGTGGTACATATAACCTGAACAGAAAAGGGAGGCGATGCAGAGGTTGTACCAGGAGAGGAGGGTAATCTCTCGTCTTGTCGCAAAGGGACCTCATACCTAAATGGGCAATGATCACATTAGCATCATCGTACAGAAAAAAGCAGATACAACACATGAAAAAGGCCACTAAAATAAAAAAAGCATGTACTGACCGCTGTTGAGTGCTCTCAAACACAAGCCTTTTTGGGTTGTCAGGCATCTTATCAACTAGCTCCAACCGGAATCTGAAGACATTGAGTCAGAATCTAATTAGAATACTGCACTCATATAGTCTACAACTTAAAATTACAAACTCAATCCACATAACAATGTAGTTGCAAATGCTGACTCAATGTGAATGTCTAAAATAAGATAAGTAAAACATAATGGGGAAATGATAAAAAGAACCTTTTAGTTGACGAACCAGGGCCTTTTCCGGCATGGGCATCCTCTGCAAATGCAGAATAAATAGAATTGATTTATGAAACTATAATCACGCCATAAGTAAAAACATACGTGTATGATCTAAAAAACACAATGCAAAGCTGAATCAATGTGTATGGTTGTAAGAAACCAATTAGATCATCGCATAATGAATTAGTGAAGTACAACAGGATGTTCAAGAATTATATCTGCATAATGCTTACCAAAACTAAAATAAAAGGGAAATTAAAAAATGAAATGGAAACACATTAATCATTCTTTAACAAACAGTAACCATATCAGGGAATCTAAATAGTCAAGCAAATTTGACACTACCTTAATGGGGCATCAAAGCGAGATGCATGAATAAGGAGGGTAAAGGAAACCTGAGGGACCGGGCGGCTCCATCCAAAATGATGCAAGCTCGGCAATCAACGTGTGTGTTCGGTGGCACAGCGCTGTGGGGCGGCGTGGCGGGAGGCACGGCGGATAGATGGCCAGCGGCGCAGCAGCGGTGGTACGGAGAGGGAGCGACGGGCGGTGCCGGCAGAGGGAGGGAAGGAGACCGAGTGGACGGGAGAGGGAGCTGAAACTTAATATAGAAAAATCATATTGGGAGAAAAATTAAATATCATAGTTAAATGGCATGCTATTAACATGTACTAGAAACCAAGAAACAAAGATACCTTGCGTGTATAGAAACCTATTGAAGCCACAAATCACATTTCAAGCCACGAATCTTTTGTTGCAAAAAAAAAAAACATTGTAATTAGCCAGATGAAATTTGCAAGATCAAATCTTTTAGTTCAATAGACTGAGCAAATTTATCAACAAGCATAAATAATACATAATAAGTCAACACATCTGTCAAGTGCACAAAAGCATTCTACCATACAGAGAGCTGAAAGAGCAACAGCTGGCCGTGGCTAAGTGATGAAAAAACTCTATATAACATGAATGCTAGAATTTGAATGCAATGGAGCTGCTGCTCTCTTGCTGAAAAAGAACGGATATAATAAGGCTCCAGCTGGTATGCAAATGATCATATTAAATTGATGAGTCAATAGTAGGAGACAAACATCCCAATAGCTATTGGCGTCGTCGACATTGGGGAAGCTGGTGACCGACTGCTGGCTGCTGCAAAATCCATAGGGCACATCGTGAATGCAGCAAAAACTTGGTCCTCTCATGCGTCAACTTGATCACTGACCCATAGGTTATCTATCCACAAATGGGCTAAACAGTCATATCACCCGTCCAATTTACTAAGCACGACGGTGGTGAGGAAATCAGTTAAGCACCAAGTCCACCGTTCCCCAATCCGAAACGCGCAACACTTCCAAATCCCGCACGAACACAAAAATTAAAACACAGATGAGGAGGTGCAAAGGCGAGGCCGCTCACCTCGACGACGGTGTCCGGGTCGGCGGCGTAGGACTGCGCAGGCGTAGGCTCGGGTAGGACGAGGACGGGGTAGAGCGGAAGCGCGAGTGCAACTGACGCGATGGTTGTTGCCAGCAGCAGCGATAGTCGCCGGAAGGGCAAGACACCTCCTTCGGGGCCACGTCCGCGGTCCGCCTCGCCGCGACGCCTGATCCGCTCGCGGGCGAGGGCGATGGCGAGAAGGTGCTGGAGGAGGAGCTGGCGCTGAGAGCTGCCGCCGCCGAAATCCGAAACACCGAACCGGTGAGGCGAGGGGCGGGGGCAGCGCCGGTGACTGCAAAAACGTGGGCGGCTGGCCAGGAGCTCAGTTCAGATGCGGATTGGAAACAACTGCAAAAACGTGGGCGGCTGGCCAGGAGCTCGGTTCAGAACTTCAGATGCGGATTGGAAACAACTGCAAAATAACGTGGGCGGCTGGCCAGGAGCTCGGCAAGGAAAAAAAAAAGGCTGGGCCGGGCCTGGGAGGCTGAACGAAAGGGTGGGCCTGATAGCATGTACGGTGGTGGTGCTGGGTACTGAATAGCTATTTGGTACCCAGGTACCATATAGTAATACTATATATATATATATATATATATATATATATATAGTTATATGTTGATGAGTTCTGTTGGATTCAGGTACTGGGATGTGGTGTGGAACTATCCGGGCTCTGATCAGCCAAGAGGAATGATCGACATGTGAGTACTGATGATAATATTGTATACATTCCATTCAATCCCCCCATGATCTTTCACTGACCGCCCACCTCCTTGGTGTGCTAGCTGATGATCGATATGCATGCGTCCTGACATACAATTCTTAATTTGAAAACAAATGTATTTAGAAAGATCAAAACGTCTTATAATCTGAAATGGAGTGGCAGCTGCAGCTCACAAACATACACAAATTTAATTTACCGTTGTTTAAACACTCTTGACCTTGCACCGATCGACCAAATTTCTGCATGCATGCGTGTTAACTGACAGGACTCATGCGAGTGCCGTCACGACCATGACGCCGGCTAGGCAATGCAATGCAACAACGTAGTTAATCATGCATGCACTACCAGAAAAAGCTACCAGATCGATCACCTAGGTATGTGCTGTGTATAGTACTCTGCATGAACATAATGTGCACCGAAAAGATGCAGGCCTGGCTCCCTAATATAAGCGCAAGGACTAACCAAACCACCCCATCCATCCACACTGTAAAGTGCTCCTTCAGCTCTGTCAGAACTCTGAAATTCAGTGCTAGTGTTAAGCACCGTCACAAACAAATGAGCACTGAAAAAATATAATAGCACAGCATGCATAAATATTTTTTTTCGATCAATAGCATGCATAAATATTACTGTTGCTTGGTTCACATGATATCATATCTAATAAGAAACAAATTTTCAAACATACTAATGCATGATCTCCAAGGGCCAATAAGGCATGGTCGTACAGCTGGTACAGGCCAACTGGCCAAGAAATAAAGCACATTTGCGCATGTGCAGAAGCTGAATTTGGTCCTTTTGGATGCAACAAACTAAGTGCAGCGTCTGTACAGGTTGGACAGTACGGAGTTCAAGGTCGTGGTTTCAACTGAGGAGCAAGTGGAGCTCTCTTTCAGCAGCACATACACTCCGTCACGCCAAGACAGTGTTCGCCTAAATGTTGACAAGAGGTGCCGCGGTGTCCGACTTATTCGAATTCGTATTTTTCAGATTTCATATATTCATTCAGTGTTCAAAAGGATCATATTATTTTGTTGTTACAGTGACGAAATTACGTTCCCAGAAATGAAAATTGTCAATTTGTTATTCCTGCAGGCTTGTGATGCTGAAAGGCAGCTCCGGGTTCTACTGCTCTCAACGTCACGGAGGCCAGGCTCGCTTTCAAGCTCAACACGGACAAGTGAGAAATCAAAGAACCCGTTTCTTTCTTTCTTTCTTTTGCATGTCGATCAGCTGACCAAAATGACATTTTTCCCCTTCTTTTCTGCAACAAAACAAATTAAACATTTTTTGTGTATATATGTATCAATGTATGTCGGGTTCAACTACATGGCGATCTCAGACGACATACAGAGGTACATGCCGAGCGCGGCGGACAGGGACGAGCCACGTGGCACCCCGCTCGCCTACAAGGAGGCCGTGCTGCTGGTGAACCCGCAGGAGCCGCAGTTCAAGGGCGAGGTGGATGACAAGTACGAGTACTCTATGGACAACAAGGACAACGCCGTCCATGGCTGGATCACCGGCGGCGGCGGACACCCCAGCCCCATGGGCTTCTGGGTCATCACTCCCAGCAACGAGTTCAAGAGCGGTGGCCCCATGAAGCGGGAGCTCACCTCCCACGTCGGCCCCACCTCCCTCACTGTAAGATCTAAAGATCGATCCAGCTCCGATCCTTCTTCTTCAACCCCATCGACCAGTTTCCAAATCGAAACCCTGAACCTGAAAGAAACTGAAAACTTTAAATTCATATATATGTTTGAAATTATGAATGTACATCATATATTCATATGTATATATGCCAGATGTTTCTTGGCACACATTACGTCAGGAACGACATATGTGACGCTCGAGATTTTTCACGATCTTACTTACAGCCGGTCCAATCCCAGATCTATCGGAGCTACAACATATAAGGCATTGGGCGTTTCCAACCCAAAAGACTAATCTGATAGGTGGAGGTTCTTCCACCTTATATGTTGTGTTCCCCCACCATCGCTACACGATGTGGGAGTAAACCCCAATATATATCCGTCACCGGCAGGTTAGTGGTCAGGGACGACACGTTCACGTGCACCGACGACGACGTTCCCGCCCCGACGACGGCGTACGTCGGGCTCGCCGCGCCCGGGCAGGCTGGCTCGTGGCAGGCGGAGTGCAAGGGCTACCAGTTCTGGACGACGGCGGCGGCGGCGGACGCGTCCTGCGGCGGCGGCTTCAGCTTCACCATCGGCAACGTCCGGCCGGGGTATACAGCCTCTACGCGTGGGTTCCGGGGGTCCTCGGAGACTACGTGTCCGCTTCGTCTGTGACCGTGACGGCGGGCGGCGCCGTCGTCGACCTCGGCGACGTCGTGTTCCGGCCACCCAGGTCGGGCCCGACGGTGTGGGAGATCGGCGTCCCCGACCGTACCGCCGCGGAGTTTTTCGTCCCCGACGTGGATCCCAGATACGCTAACAGGCTGTTCCTGAGCAAGGACAGGTACAGGCAGTACGGCCTGTGGGCGAGGTACGCCGAGCTGTACTCTGACGGCGACCCCGTCTTCACCGTCGGCCAGAGCGACGCTTCCAAGGACTGGTTCTTCGCGCATGTCACCAGGAAGGTAGGCGACGGGCGGTACGCGGCGACGACGCTGGAGATCCGGTTCACGCTGGACCGCGTCGTGGCCGACGGCACGTACACGCTGCGCGTGGCGCTCGCGGCCGCGCAGATGTCGAGGCTGCAAGTGCGGGTGAACGGGAGGGGAGGTGGGGTGGCGGAGCTGATGACGCCGGAGTTCGGCGGCGGGAATGCCATCGCGCGGCACTGGATCCACGGCGTGCAGTGGAGCTTCGAGTTCCCCATCAGGGGGTACCTGCTGCAGGAGGGCGAGAACAGCGTTAGCATCACGAAGACGAAGGCCGCCGGCGAGTTCCTGGGGGTCTTGTACGACTACGTCCGCTTCGAGGCACCTCCCGGGTCCTGCCGAGACCCCACGACGGCGGCGGCGGCGACGACGCGGCGTGCATGACCAATGCATGGTCACCGTCGCCTAGGGACTGTATTGTTTCCTTGTTACAGGGTATACACACACAGGCAGCAGTAGTAGGATGATTGAGCAAAACACTTGAAAGATTGTTGGAGCAGTGAGAGGGCAGAGGGAGAATTATTTCTGAATGTAGAAGTAAAATACTAGCAGTAGAGGAACCCATGAAGTTAAAACACTAGAGAGTGAAATGAGATACAATTTTGGGAGATTTTGCAGAAATGCGCTAATATTCTGCTCTCTTTTCGCATAGTCATAGGATGTTTGGTTTGAGGAATTAAAACATTTTTAGATGCGGTGGAATATGATGAGCTCATTCCTTAAATTTATTGGAATGACTTCATTTCTCAAATTAACTTGATAGGAATAAAGTTACGATGCATCAACCCATTCTATTTCACAACAAAATAAAAAAAATAAAGAATAAAAAGACGATAGACTAATCCATTCCTCAAACCAAACACCCTACCTTGCTAATGTATAGAATAAATACTCCCTCTAGTCAAATTTGTATAGTACTTTACATTTTAGAAGTGGCACGATCTTTAATAGAGATGTATACTTACATTTCACCATTTTTTTCCTATATAGTTATAGTATGGTCATAATGTATATTCAATAAAATGCAACAAATTTCTGAGATTACAAAAATGCCTTTAGGACAAATCTATGCATGTGTGTCGCGTTCCCAAATAAATAGAATATTTCAAAAGTTATCAATATAAGACTTTAAAAAGATTCATCACTGAATATTTTTTCGAAGCTAGTACACAAATAAGAGCTTAGTTGGTTTGGTTTTTCTATGGCGAAACGTTTTCACTAGTTAAATCATCAAATTGACACCGGTGCTTGTAGATTTACCGATTACTGGCTTGTATTTTTTTTAGAAATACGTGGCTCACTAAACTATAAATGTACACCTAAAAGTTAGTATTTTGCTCATGTGTTTTCGACAGAGCAATCAATCCTATTACATCTTAGATTGTTTTTAATTTGAAGAGTATGTAGCAAATACCCTTAGTTTCTTTTTAAATTAAAGGACAATGTTATTAATCAATGACAAATCTATAGACCAGGAATACTCCCTCCCTCACAAAGCATTTCTGGTTGAGTAAATTGCACGGCCGGTCCTTAAAGTATTTGGTTGATTTCGTCTGGATCCCCAAACTATGAAATCGCACTGTTGGCTCCCCAATCTACTTAATTTAGTACATGTACGTCCTAAACAGCTCAGGTGGTGTCAAGCAGTCGACGTGGTTGTCCACGTACGCACGATCTCATCTTCTCCACCTCACTCCTTTCCTTTCTCTCGAACGGACCTCGGGCACGTCTGCCACTGCCTGGAGCCGCGGGACAACTGGTGGGCGCACGCCGCCGCGGCCACGCACGGCGCCGACTGCGTGGAGCAGCACATGCACAGCCTGCTCTGGAGCGTCGCCGTGGTGCTGGAGGCCGTTGAGCTTGTCTCAGAGGTCACGGGGTCCGACCCGGACGAGCTCGCCCGACGGCGGCTGCTGTTCGCCAAGGACTACGACAGGGACATGCTGGAGCCGAGGCTGTTCCGGCAGAGGCTCGACGCACGGTACCTGGCGACGCGTGAGCTCGCCGCCAGGATGGACGCGGCGTGGAAGGAGGACCGGTGGCTCCTGTCGCAGTACCTTGACGAACGGAGGAGCCCGGGCTCGCCGGAGCCGCTGACGCGGAGCGAGCACCGGCTGGCCGACCTCCTGATTGCGCCGCGCGGGAAGGTGCACCCGGCGTCCGTGCTCCTGCAGGGCGACTTCCACATTCGGAGGCGGCTGGTGGGCAACCCCAAGGAGGTGCAATGGATGGGGGAGGCCTTCGCGGTGAAGCACTTCGTCGGCGCCGACGCCGTGGGCGCCGAGGCCGCGCTGCTCACCTCTGTGGCGCACCCGAACGTGACGCACTGCTGGTACTGCTTCCACGACGAGGACAAGTGCGAGTTCTTCCTCGTCATGGACCAGCTCATGACCAAGGACCTGGCCAGCCATGTCAAGGAGGCGAACAGTGCCAAGCGGCCGGTGCCCTTCCCGCTCGCCGTCGCCGTCGACGTGATGTTGTAGATCGCGCGCGGCATGGAGTACCTGCACTCGAGGAAGATCTACCATGGCGATCTGAACCCATCCAACGTGCTCGTCAGGACGCGGCACGGCAACGTGCCCCTCCACGTCAAGGTCGCCGGGTTCGGGCAGCCCGCGGCGACCGTGGCCACCGCCAACCCTAGGCCCAGCCCTAGGGCGTCGGCGGAAGCAGCAAACACCATCAACGCCGTCGTTGCCGCCTCCAACCCTTGCATCTGGTACACCCCAGAGGTGCTGGAGCAGGAGGCGGCCAAGTGCATGGAGAAGGCAGACGTGTACAACTTCGGGATGGTCTGCTTCGAGCTGCTGACAGGGAAGATCCCATTCGAGGACAACCACCTGCAGGGGGAACACATGAGCAAGAACATCCGCGGCGGCGAGCGGCTGTTGTTCCCGTTCCAGGCACCCAAGTACCTGACCAGCCTCACCAAGCGGTGCTGGCATGGGGACCCGGCGCAGCGGCCGGCGTTCGCGTCCGTCTGCTGCGTCCTCCGCTACGTGAAGCGGTTCGTGGTCATGAACCCGGCCCCCGCGGAGCAGCCAGACGCGGCGCCTTCGCCTCCCATGCCGCCGGTGGATTACCTGGACATCGAGGCGAGCCGGCAAAGGAGCCCGGCATGGCAGTCCAGGTCCGGAAACGCGGAGCTGCGGGTCTCCGACGTGCCGTTCCAGATGTTCGCGTACAGGGTGGTGGAGAAGGAGAGGAGCCGGGCGGCCATCCTACACATCGGCGGTGGCGGCGGCGGCAGGGACAAGGCCTCCGACTCCAGTAGCGACGGCAACTCGCTGTGCGGGGATGAGAGCGGCAGCGCGACGCTGTCGGACGCCGATGCTCCCGAGGTGCCCGAGGTCCGTCCGAGAGAAAGGAAAGGAGTGAGGTGGAGAAGATGAGATCGTGCGGGTTTTTTTTTTTTTGCTAAAAAGCCAGTACCTGCCGAGGGTCACGTGTGCCTCACGTGCGTACGTGGACAGCCACGTCAACTGCTTGACACCGCCTGGGCTGTTTAGGACCTACATGGACCGAATTAAGTAGATTGGGGAGCCAACAGTGCGATTTCATAGTTTAGGGACCCAGACGAAATCAGCCTAATACTTTCAGGACCGGCCGTGTAATTTACTCTTTCTGGTTTATTTTATTTAGGATAGGTTAATAAGAGGAAGGGAAATTACTATAATACCCATCAATATATCACCTACTCCCTTCATCCTGTAATATAAAGGATCTAGAGTTCAAAATTTATAACAAAAATAGAAGGTATTCTGGGTTCTGAGCCTCCTCTCTCCTTTGTCTTTTGTGGTAGGAAATATTGAGTTAAAACTTTTAGTGTTAACCAAAACAAACAACATTAATTAAAAAACAACAACTAAACTACTCTGTCCATCCTAATTAGTGAGGGGTAAATTGATCTTTTGCCACATTACATGACGGAGGAGCACAACAAATGGTAGGTGGTATCTAAATTTTTAAATATCAAGACTACACTAACAAAAGTTAATTAAAATGACAAGAACTAATTAGTTTTATTTTAATGATGGGATGACATGGGTTTAGATTATGTTAAAAATGGGTACATTTATGGACAATTTTTGAATGCTAAGAGCATCTCCATGACTTTTGTAAAATAACACTGTATTTTTGGTTTTTTAGCAAAAAGAAAAAAAAATCCCCCTCCAACAATTTGGTAAAGGGAAGCACTTATATATGGATACTGGGAGTATTACTATGAATGAATGAGTACATGTGGCGGCTAATTTAGCTAGATCACCATCATGACATCTCAACATTAGAAATGCATGGCCCGGCCCTGTCCTTCATGACGAAATATTGGCGTATGCAAAAAGCTTTGGTAGATGTATGAGTATTGTTTGCCAAATGATCGAGCATCTCTAAGAGACTCTCTATATCCTTCCTAAATGCTAGGAATAGAGATTTTGGTGAAAAACTATCCTCCAACAGCTTCTATAAATGGTTATCCAAATATGGCCATCTTCCATTCCGGATTTTTCGCTAGCTAAATATAAAATACGAGAATGGCTCTCTAGAATGCGCATGAGATATAGAAGAACTGTTGGAGAATAAAAAGATATAGAAAACGATTTTTATGTAAATGACTCTCTAAATGATGATTTAGAGAGTAAAATTTATAAAGGCTCTTGGAGATGCTCTTAAGGAGTCATCAAGGTACTGACTAACTCAGTACACAGATCTATCTATCCCTTTGTAATCGGATCGGCCAATGAACATCAAACGGAAGCAAAATAAAGCGACCATTACCACTTGAAAATTGATCCATCTCATACGTGGCCATGGCCGCCGCCGCCGCCTGTGCTCTCCTCCTAGCCCTGTACCTAGCACCAGTACTTCCCTTGTACCTGTCGTCGGTCGGAGCCGTCGTCGGAGAACAGCAACCACTCCTCGGCGAGGCGCGCGCGCCCGGGTTCGCCGCGTGGCTCCGCGGCGTGCGGCGCCGCATCCACCAGCGGCCCGAGCTGGCCTTCCAGGAGCACCGCACTAGCGAGCTCGTGCGCGCCGAGCTCGACGCGATCGGCGTGCCCTACAGGTGGCCCGTCGCACAGACCGGCGTTGTGGCCACCATTGCTGGCGGCGGCGGCGCCGGGCCCACGGTCGCTCTCCGGGCTGACATGGACGCGCTCCCCATACAGGTATGTTTATGGATTATGATATTTCTTGCCTAGAGAAAGAATTGTTTATACTTCCGTGTTTTCTAATTCTCCAAAAAAAAAGAACTTCGATCTAATTCTCTCCAAAGAAGAGAGATTAATTTGAGTTTCAGTCAACTACTTTGTACAAGATGATGCATTATTTTCATGAAATAGGATCTGGCATGATGATCGATAAAGGCTGCATTGGTTCCATGGAGAATATTGGCCAATGCAGCGAGGGAATTATGAACATTTTAATCAATAAATAACGCAAGTTATTTCTGGGGAGGATGCCCGAGATTAACATGGACAACCATGAACCATCTCTTCAGTGTTTAGTTAACAAGGACATGTCCGAGATTATAGAAGCTAGTTATAGCCAGCTTTGTTGATAATTGATTATAAGTCATATGAAAGTTTGTTATCTGACACTAGTAATTTCCACTTCTTTTTTTGTGCTTGAGGTATCTATCACATTATCTCTATATGATTTTTAGTTCACTAAGATTTTACCAATTGTGTATCAGATAGAACACCATACCCAATTTTCGCACAACTAAATGCATCAGCCGAACAAGATTCTTTCCAAGTATACTGTTTTGTCATTTAAATTCTGCAATGAATGAACATGTTAGAGGATTTGGTAAGGTAGTGAAAGCAACACAAATGCCAACGTAATGTAGTTTGCCAGCAAGTTACGAAGAAAAAATAACTTCACAATTGGTATTATTGTTTGCACCACAATCATGAATTGGATGTGGTCATGGCTAGTCAGTGCCATATTTTCCATGTATACCCCTGTAATGCTAACAACAATACTCAGTACTTTAATTGGTATTAATTGTCCTTTTGCAGGAAATGGTAGATTGGGCATACAAGAGCCAAGAAAGTGGGAAAATGCATGCTTGTGGACATGATGCGCACACCACAATGCTCCTAGGAGCTGCTAAGCTACTTCAAGATCGGAAGGGTGACTTCAAGGTATCATATCTGCAACTGAAACAATCTGAATTTCTAAATATCATAGACCATCAGCGAATCGATGACCTTTATGATCAAGAAAGAACTGTCGGTGTAATTATGGGTTTTTTTTTCCTTCTAGTGGCTTGCTTTCAATAGATAATTTTTTGCATTCAAGGCTCACAACTCATGCGGTTATCATTATTTCGTTCATTAGGGTATTGTAAAGCTTGTGTTCCAACCATCAGAGGAGGGCTATGGAGGAGCCTACTATGTCTTGCAAGAAGGTGCCCTTGCCGACGCGTCAGCCATATTTGGCTTGCATGTGGACCCAGCACTTCCAGTAGGTGTTGTTGCATCTAAGCCAGGACCCGTCACTGCAACAGCAGGTCGATTCTTGGCAACCATTCATGGGAAAGGTGGTCATGCTGCAATGCCCCATCAATCCATTGATCCTGTTGTGGTTGCATCCACGGCAATCCTCAATCTTCAGCAAATTGTTGCTCGTGAAGTCCATCCCCTCCATGGCGCAGTAAGTGATGTTAAGCTTACTACACTGCGTTGCAAAAAAAAAATTATGTGTGTATGTGTATGGGTTGCGTAGAAATGCTGAAAGATTGATGCCTCTTTGTTGCTACTGAATAATCTTCCAGGTGGTATCTATCACTTTTGTGAAAGGAGGAGAAGCTTTCAATGTTATTCCAGAGTCTGTGACCTTTGGTGGCACCATGAGGAGCATTTCAGATGAAGGTTTATCATATCTCATGAAGAGGATTAAAGAGGTAATTAACTTCCTCTAAAACTTGAACCTATATAAACATACCACAGTCTCTACTACTACAATTGAGAAGTGCTTCTATGCATGTAAGATTGTAGAAGGACAGTCTTCGGCACATCACTGCACTGCTTCTGTGGACTTCATGAAGGAGAAGATGCGGCCTTATCCTGCTGTGAACAATGATGAGAGAATGTATGCTCATGCAAAGGCAGTGGCTGAGAGCTTGCTAGGGGCAAATAACGTCAAGGTTGCTCCTCAAGTGATGGGTGCGGAGGATTTTGGGTTCTATGCACAGAAAATGGCCGGTGCCTTCTTCACCATTGGAGTTGGCAACGAAAGCACAATGGTGGCAGTAAAGCAACCCCACTCCCCATACTTTGTGATCGATGAGGATGCGCTTCCCGTCGGAGCTGCATTCCATGCCGCAGTGGCAATTGATTTCTTGAAGAAACATGCATCAGTATGAACTTAAATGGAGAGTAGTAGCTTGTTTGAATTTTTTGGGGGGCGTTAGATATGTTTTTCATCACCTCTCCTATATTTTAGGTGCTTGATTTTTTATTGTTGTTTAGGCAACATGTATTTTTTTTATTGTTTGACTATAGAAAAATTGTTAATTATGTATCTTTTTAATTTTACTAATTGGTTGTCTAAAATTATTTTTGTCTAAAAATTCAGTCACTTGAAATATATAGCAACTCTCATATTTCATTTTGTGGAAGTGAGATGATTACTCTCATTTTTCATTGTGTGGAAGTGAGTTAAGTTTTTTCTTTTGTTTCGTTGTCCTACAGCCTTGTGGAGTAACAATGTCCTTCGTTTATTTCATCCAAAACTTCGATTTATGTTCTTCAAGGATATTGAGACGTAGATATATCATCGAAGCTTTAGCCTTTTAAAGAATATAAACAGCAAAACATATTTGGATTTTATTAAAAAAATAATGGTATTCTCCTGGTTCCAAATCAAGTTACTAAGTCAAAGCTATCCAGCTTTAATCAACTTTATAGAAAAATGCACAAACATGCATAATGTTAAGATTCATTAGATACACCATATAATATATCTTGACAATGCGTTCGTTTAATATTGTACATGTTTATACGTTTTTCTATAAACCTAGTCAAAATTAAACAAATTTAACTTTATAACAATGATAAATAAAATAGCTTACAATTTGAAGCAGGTGCACTGCTCCTGCTCCTTCGCCGCCCGCCACACTACTCCTGTTGTAGCTCCGTGCGCCCGCATGTAGACGGCGGAGGAGGTCGTACCGGGATACGCTGCATGTTACGAGCTTATATTTTAGATGTATGTTGTAAACGTTTTATACGGATGCTACAAAAGTAGATCGGGATGTTGCATATGTTGCAATATTTGTACACGTATATTGCAAGAGTCTGTCTTCAATGTTTGTATGTTGCTAGCGTGTTTATTTGAATGTTGCATATGTTTTTACACATATGTTGCAAGTATTTTATCCGGATATTATGTATGTTTTACTATGATTTTCAAGTGTTTCAGACGCATGTTTCAAGTGTTTCATCTGCCTTTTTTATATGTTGCAAATATTGCATCCGAATAAGATCAGGTTTTACGCATAGGGTGCGCGTGGGAAGCTGGAGGGACGCGACGCAGGCGCCGTCGGGCAACGCCCGACCAATGCGTGGACACGGAAAAACGGACCGCAGCCGTAAACGTCCGGGCATGGATGTCCGTTCATACCTCCGGACGCTAACGGTGCGAATTGTAGAGCCAGAGCTGACGAGGATGTAGCTGCCTTGCTTAACAACGATGCCTCCGTTATGATCCACGTCACGTCGATCATAACGATGAATGAATCAAATTATTTATTTAAATAATAAGACGACCAAGAAAAACAAGAAAACGCCATCACCATCTGTAATCTCGATCCCCGCCGCACAAGCTTGATCGGACGGTCAGCACTCACCAGACTGTCAGAGACACGAACACTCGCGTCCGCCGCCACCTGCCCGCCAGCCCGTCGGCCCCTCTCTCTCTCCCTCCCTCCCTCGCCGGTCGCCGCTCCAGTCGAATTCGAAGGGAGACCGATGGCGGCCGCGGCGGCGGTGTACCGGCGGGTGCTGAAGGCGGTGCAGAAGCACGTCGGCGGGGGCGCCACCAAGCAGCACTTCCGCGACTTCGTGGCGGCCGAGTTCCGCGCCCCCGCCGGCACGGAGGCCGACGCCAGGGCCAGGCTACGGCTCGCCGGGGACTACGCCTACCTCCTCACCAGTGTCCACCACCATAAGGTATTGGAGATTGCGTTCTATGATGATCCGGTGCGCAGTATTTGGTTTCTGTTGTGCCTCTGATAACGGCATGATCTACACCCTTTTCTACGAGGGAGGTCACGTGTTCGATGAAATGCCAAGGAGGGGTTACGTTGCTTAGAGAATTTGGTATAACTTAACAAGAGTTCGCTATCACGAGAATCTTGGGTTAGAGTCGATAGCGGTTGGCTGATCCAAACCCAATCCCCAATCGTTACTTTGGTAATTAGTAGCGTAGTATGGTTCATAATCATGCAATGAGTTGGATAACACATGGCACTATGTGTTTCCCCATTTCAGTCTGAGTGTGGACGCATGGTGGTTTAATTGCTCATTTCCATGATTTGACCTGATTAAATACATCTTTCTACACCGAGCGTGTTCTCAATAGCACTATACTGTGAGCTTATCATGCACTATGGACTCCATTAACTCTACATCATGCTTGATTGTCCAGGACCTGCTGTTCTCGTACAACATAGCTGTGGACCGATCTGATGAAATGAAGAAGATATTGAACAAGTCTGCCGCCAGTGTAGGCCTCCAGCTTCCTGATGTCTACCAGCCATGAGGGCTTCTTTTCTTCACGTATGTGTGATCCATGATACTGCCATTTAGCTATGGAACTTCGTTTTGTGCCCTACATTCCATTTACCTTGGAAAATTTGGTTTCCAATTTTACTGTACTCACAATAATTAGAAATGGCGTTGGTTTATTAATGATGTCATTCAACGATGTGTGAATTCCTTCTACAAAAATCAATTGCTCCTGTGGTGTAATTCACACAATATCTAGATTGTATTACATCTCTGGTCATCCCTATCCACTGTCCCTTCCATTTTATCAATCTCACCTGGCATACGAAAACAAGCAAGCAGTCAACTTATACATCCAACATGCTCGGAAAGACTAAAATGCGAAAACATTAGGAACAATGCATGAAAAATGTACAAATAGATGAACACAAAACATTTTCAATTTTCTTCAGAATCTTGTATGTTGCCTACCCCAACTTGCTTGGGATAAGAAGGCTCTGTTATTGTGTTGTATGTATCCTATATGTTATAAATAATCATGTCAACTGACAAATCACAATGCCCATATCTACAAACAAGTCCCCAAATATACACAGGTAAAACAAAGCTAGTTTCTCATTCCTTCGGAGACTTGGCAGTTCTATTCGAACTATTAGTTTCTTTAGCATCACCCTCACCTGGTGGTTCTGTGTTAACTTTTGCAGATGCTTGAGTTGTAGTTGTATTCGGACTGCCAATTTCATTAAACTCATCCTCGCTTGTTTCATCGTTTAATGCTGTGGCAGCTCCTCTAGATGTTCCAGCATCTCCATTTCCTTGTGCCCAAGCTATAGGAAAATGCACTGATTTTTCGCCAGCATTTCTGTTCTTGTCATCTGAACTATCTTCAAAAGAACCATAGTCTATGTTCTGAAGTACCGTTGGAATCTGCATACCCCCAACAAGTACTTCTTTGCTTTCCATGTCTAGATCAATCTTTTCCCTTGGGTTTGTCACATCCAGCCCAATGTATGGAGTGTAGAATCCAGCTTCAAGTGCGCCTTCACCTACCCATGAACGAAAATTGTTCATCGGAGGTGGTATCTTGGTAAAGAACACTTCTGCAAAGTTTGCTGCAATGCTCTTCCGGTAGGGATTGTCCTTCTTGTCATAATGGTATCTGAAGTTTTCATATGTTGTCTGCAAAATATGAGGTAGTAATTAATATCAATTAAAAGTATTGGAGGCTGTAAGTACTAACAGTAGGCATTGCAACTTATGGAAACTTTGCACTACTTTGCATTCTGCAGATCGTAATCAACTTAATATTTTGGATAACATACTGTTCACAACCTTCATAAGGAGGTTTATACATGTACTACATGTTGTAAAAATACATTTTCCCCTTTATTTTCGTTATGTATGTAGCTTGTACAGCCTTTGCATTTTAATGAAATTTTAAGTAGAGATTTCCGGAAATCCAATTAAAATATTTGGTCAGTACAAATCCCTGTTGCTTTTACTATATCCTATTATCTACCAGTCCCAGAGCAAATTTCCCTATTTGGATTACCATCTTAATCTGTGGAGCAGCTAGTTCAAGATATCAAAACTGTCTTGATATATCATATAGTCCTGTCAAGTGCACTGCTCCATTTCTGGTATAATAAGATCAGAGTTTGTAACAGTATTCTAAAAACTATATGCAACCAAAGGAAGTGCAATCACCTGATTAGTCCCGATTAGATAGAGATGAAACACTGTGAGGCCTCCGACAAACCAAACAACAATGGAAGTATATATGATTAGCGCGAACGAGTATGCTTCCTTGCGCAAAGCCTTCCAGATAAAGCCTCCATTGTCTTTCATTTGGCTATAGACACTCAGCCATGAAAAAATAAAGACAAATATGCACAGGAAAGTCGACGTTGCTGTGAACAGAAAGAAGAAGCGGTAGTTCCTCTGCAAGAAGCATTGAAAAAACGGTGATTATTGTTTATTAAAGGACAATGGAAACTATTTAAGAATGAAATATTGATAGGAATGCGACATTTTTAAAACTTACTGTTTATTTCTAAGGTATTATTGCATTTCTGAAATATGACTTTGGATTATGCTTGGCTAATCAGTTTTTAATGCAAACTATGACACTATGTCCTCGAAGCCTATATGTTAGGTGTGGTTCAGTACTCCTATTATAAGTTTGGAAGATCACTTTCCTAGTTAGGTGTCTAATCTGATCAACAAATCCAATCAGAGTTAACAACTTTCCCTGGTTTATTTAGTGAAAAGTTAAGTTGCCACTAGTTGTTTGGTCAAGCACAACTAATTGGATCAGTTTTTTTGGTTAATAGTACAACTAGATGCATGCATAAGTCCAAGTTGCTTAATCTCTTTAGATTCAGCGACAGGTTTAAATATAGATAAATACTAGAGACATTACAAGAAAGTAAGCTAGGTTTGATCTGATTCTGTCTCTTACTGAAACTAATCACTGTTTGATGTCAATGATATGCATAGCAGTAATGAAATAAGTGGACTGACACATGGTCTTCCAGTGGAGGCCTGGAGCTAGAATTTGGTAATTTCAACATTCAAATTACTGTGTAGCAGAGTCGGTTACTTACAAGTCCAATGCACTGGCCAACCCATGGGCAGTGGTGGTCAAACTTGTGGACACAGTTGTTGCAGATGGAGCAGTGCGAGGATCGTGGTGGACGGTACCTCAGGCAGGTCTCGCAAAACTTCACCTTCACCGTGAAGCCATTTATGATGACGTCCTTGGTCCGACGGAACCTCATCCGTGGGGTTCTCCCGCCGCTCCAGTCCATAGATGGTGTGTTGGAGCCGAGAAACTCGTCAGCTTCAGGAGGCGCTCTCGTGTTCCTTGGCACGATTCCTGGGTCTCTGGTGGATGTCATGGATAGGAAGACGAGGTCCTGCATTTGAAGGCATGGTTCAGTTTCGGGCTCTAGTGGGAATTGGAATGTTTTACCCTTGATTGGAAGTCCTGGATGACCACACTTTCAGATATCTAGGCAGAAACCATTATGGAATTCATGATGATTGCTGGGAGAAGATGGTAGATACACTGACCATGATTGTTGTGATGGTGACTATCAGTGCTGCTGCTTGTTGCATTTGCCGCTGCCCACCAGAGCCGTAGAACTTGGATTTCATCTGGTAGCAGAAGATGATGGTTGGGGCGACGATGAGGAACGTCGTGAGCAGGAGGGACGCGGCATCGGGTCCGAATATCAGCCGCCCACCACACAGGAATATCTGCAGATGGTTGGTGGAAGCTGCTCTGTCAGTAAAACTCTGGTCTGTTTCTGGCTGGCAACGTTTGTTTGAAGAGTTCTCAAACCATTCGAAGAACAGATCACTACTGGTAATAAAGGAGCTAGAGAAGGAGATGGAAGCTCACGTTGTTTCCCTTCCAAGCCTGGTAGATCCTCCTGGGCTTGGCCTCCTGCTCCTGCTCCTGCTCATCCTCAGCAGGCTCTGATGGCTTCATGACGACGCCCTCTAGTCCTGGCTGCTGCTGCTGCTGGTGATGCTCCTCCTGATGCTGCATGATGCTTGTTCTGATTCTCTCACGAGTCACGCCATGGTGATGGCGAGATGGACATCTGTGCCTGCCTTGCTTTCAACGGAAGGCCCAGAGCAGAAGCATTGTTGTTGCCGTAGGAGCTTGCTCACAGTCAAGCTGTACTGCAGGCCAATAACTGGATTACCCTTTTTAATTTAAGGAGTCTCCAAGGACAGGCAGGGAGGAGTGGTGACAGCGAGCATGCAGATGCAAAGAGAAGCATAGGGATTAGCGTGCCTGGGTTTTGTCATGTCCTGCCCTGCCCTGCTGTATTTTTAGGCTGGGTTAGGTGTGTCGTGTTGACAAATCAGGCAGAAGGAGGTGGATGCGATGCCAGTGCGTTATTACATTCTTATTTAACCTTATCCTTATCCTGCCGCGATCCCCGCTGGGAATTGGAACGCCTGTTAGCATATCCTACTGTGTACTCTGCTGTGTCTAGTAACTATAAACTACTATAGCAGCATTTAACTTTGTCTGCTGGGTTTGCTGGAATCATCTTGGAATTTTGCATGCTGAGTGTGGTCTAGGTTTGCAACAAGGCCGACGATGGCGCAATGGTATACGCCAGCCGCCGGTCCCTTGTCTTAGTAAGTTTTGTTGTTGTCACTGACGACAGTAAGTTTTGGATATGTACGAATGTTTAAGACAAGGTAGTTAGCTACGTCATTTGGGACAGGCTAGCGTCGTCTGCTGTACCGTACAGCCCTAGGTGTGCCCTGTTCGCTGGCCCTCGGCCATGACCCCATCACTCGCGTGCACCGTGACTCTCCGAGCATATCTTTGAAACATAAAACACTTACAAACATGATTACATGAAACACTTGAATGCAACGTACGTCTGAAAACAAATAAAACGTTTGAAACATATACTTGCAACATCAAGATAAAACATATGCAACATCCAGATAAAAACACTTGCAACATACGTCTGAAACAGATGAAATATTTTTGTATACGTATTGCAACATATATAACATGTAGATGTATTTTCGCAACATCCAGATAAACAACTTGCAACATTCGTCTGAAACAGTTGAAACACCTGGACATACACTTGCAACATGCTTGGGTGGGTGGATACTGGTCGTTGAGGACCTCGACGCCGGCGTGGTCAGCAGCGGCGCGTGGAGCTCGCCGGTGCGGCAACGGCGCGGGCAACTCACCGATGGGGCGGCGTTACACGAAGCTCCTCCCCTCGCCTGCTTGCTGGAGCATCCATTGTGGAGGCTCGTCGGCAGCACAGTGGAGGTGACCGCGGTGGACAGATGGCGTGGTGGAGGCGGCCGCGGAGGACGGATGGCACGGTGGCGGCGGCCGCTGCGGTCGGAGCGAAGTAGGGAATGTTTTGATGAGTGGATGATTGATGCGCAACAGAGTGTAGAAGGTAGGCCGGTCGCCTAGGCCAGTGGGCAGGCCCAGCAAGTGAGCGCCCTAACCCAATCATTATCGAGGTCATTTTGAACTAATTAGGTTGTGCTAAACAAACAAACACCATGTATATAAGGAAAAAACAAAAGGAGAGTACAGGAGGACTTTTTTAAGTCGTCCGATTCAGATCATCCGGCCCAAATGTTTCGTGTACCAGCAGTCCTTTGTCCAAGTCAAAATATCCTAAATCGGCCGTTTATATATACATAAAAACCATAATATTACAATATGAATATGAAATGAGCATAATTAGATCTATTGTAAAACATACTTACTCCGTGAAAATATGGGGTTGTTTCATTTTTATGAAAACTTCTACATGTCATGTTGGTCAAATTTAAGAGCTTCCGTTTCAAATTATAAGACGTTTCAAATGGCAAGACGTTTTGGCTTTTCTAAATACATTATTTTTAGTATGTATTTAGACATAGTGTATATCTATGTGCATAGCAAAAGTTACATATCTAGAAAAGCTAAAATATCTTATAATTTAGAATGGATTGGGTACATGTACAGCAGTAGAATGGAGTATCATGGAACCACGTTCGTGTCGATGCTGGATTAGGACTGAGCTTTGGTTGCAGGTGAACTTGTGCAGTTGTGCTGCTGTTTTTCTGTCGTGTTTTTTTTTCAAACGCTGTTGTTTTCCGGTCAACGTTGGTATGCTAATTGGGGTGCAGACGTGCGGTGAAGTTGCACGCGTTTTCGCTTTAGCCCGTGGCTTGTCGTAAACGATCGTAAATTTTTAGTTAAAATAGTATTTTTCTCTCATATAAGCTAACTAACAGTATTTTTTCACGAACCAGCGACCATACGAACCAGGCAACCGAACGGACGACGTGGCGTTCCCTTCGAAAGTTGGAAACTAACCAAGTGGCCTGCCCGGCCCGGCCCAGGTCGCAAACCCACCGTGCATGTGGTGAGGCAGAGGCAGGCCCAGCTGTCAGCTGGCCGTGGCTGACCGCCGGACGCCGACCGGCGACCGCACACAGCCCGGGCAACGTGGTCCAGCCAATCGCATCGCTCCACATCCACCTCCAGCCCTGGCTGCGTCAGATCTCCTACTGGTCCACGGGTGTTTATTCCACTGCTCTACTTACATTCCAAATTGTATGTTATTCTATTTTTTTTCTAGATTTGTATGATTTTTACTACTACTCCCGTCTCAAAAGAAAACTTGACGTTTTAAATTTCTTCTAAGTCAAACTCGCATAAGTTTAAGCTAGCGTTTGGTTCCATGACAATGTGAAATGGGATAATCTTATCTCTTATTCCTAGGCTAGCACTATTCCACTTCGCCCGTTCGCTGATTGGTTTCTGGGCTGGTTTGGGCTGGATGGTGCTGGTTTGTTGTGAGAGAAAAATACTGTTGGCTGGCTGATTTGGGCTGGCTGAAACCAACAAGTGAACAGGCTGAATGTTTGGTTGTGGGAATGTGATCGTTATAGTTTTATGTGTGATTGGCTGAATGGACGGGCTGGAACCATCTTACTTTGGTTATAGGAATGGGGTTTGGTTAGGTGGTCGGAGAGGGTGGGATGATTTTTTTTACACCCTTAGGTACCAGCTGTCTAGGCCCACTTGTTTTTCATGGCCCCTATCTGTCCTCCTCCTATTTTTTTCCGCAATCGACTGTATCTTCTCCACCAATCTAGCCATGCCAACCATCGCTATCGCCCGGTTACCACCTCCTCCCCCACTGCCCATGTTTATCCCGCCGCCCACATCCACAATGCCCAAAGCCAGAGGTCGAGCTCTGCGGGAGCTCGTCGGAGATCTCCCGCCCACTTTCGTCACCCCGGACGCCTACCTCATCATCGTCTGCTGCGTTGGAGAGCTCACCCCGCATCATCGACATTCGTCCGCCCGCCGGGAAGTATGAGGACATATGATATGTTTTAGCCCAAATTTTTTTGAAGGGACAAGCTCATCCCTATACGAAATATTTTTAGGGGGATGTCTTTGACTCTTCTTGTCCGCCAACCAAATACCATGAGAAATGGGTCCATGAGCTAAAGACCCATGATGTACGAGGACATATGATATGCTTTAGTCTTGTGTGGTCGCCACCTTTGCATGACTTTAACAGAAATATATAAGAAAAAATTAATATCTATGATGCATAATATATATCATTAAATAGATCGCTAAATATATTTTCATATAGTAAACTTATTCGGGATATAAATGTTGCTACTTTTTCTATAAGATCTAATCGAAGTTAAGAAAATTTGATCAGTATGAATCTTTTCTATATAGTAGTACTTTTTTAAGGACGAAGGGCTCTTACAAAATATTGTTTTTCTATGAGTCTGAACAAATTTGTCTTGATTAATAGAAAAACACTTTTTTTTTGAGAGAGTACTCCCTCCATCCACAAAAGAATGCAATTCTCATATTTCGAGAAGTCAAACATCTTAAACTTTGACTAAAATTATATGAAAAAGTACTAACACTCATGAGACAAAATAAATACCATTATATTAGTTATAAAATATATTTTTATAATAAATTTATTTAGAGACATAAATACTAATACTATTTACTATAAAACTTTAACTAGTTTGATCGGCACATTTACCATAATTGTATTATTTTGTGGACGGAGGGGAGTTGCCGGCTTGCATTTGGCACGTGTGAAAATTCAGCTGTGCAAATTTACTCCTGTTCTATCTTCTGCAATCTGCATCCATGGATTGGTTTGTTTGACCCCGTCGCCGTCGGTCGGCCATCGAAGCCACGCGGCTTCTTCTTCTTCTTCTTCTGCCCGTTTCTTCTCCCTCCTCGCACACGCACTGCACACCCGTCCGTCGTCTTCTTCCCCGCTCCCGGACTGGACGGAACGGGCCCTCTCACCCTCTCCCTCCCTCCTTATAACCGAACCCAGCCCAGCCAAAGCCGTTTCGCTTTGTACGGTCTCGGCTACTAGCATACGAGCTCCCCATTGTTTGTCCTTATCCCCCGCTCGGCGGCCGCCGCCGCCACCCGGGGTCAGGAAGGATGTGCGGGATCTTCGCCTACCTCAACTACAACGTCTCGCGGGAGCGCCGCTACATCCTCGAGGTTCTCTTCAACGGCCTCCGCCGCCTCGAGTACCGCGGCTACGACTCCTCCGGGATCGCGCTCGATGCCGACGGCGGCCAGGTCCCCTCCCCCGCTTCGCCGTACGCCGGGGCGCCGCCGCTCGTGTTCCGCCAGGAGGGCAAGATCGAGAACCTCGTGCGATCCGTCTACTCCGGTCAGTCCTGTTCCGTTTCAAATCTGTCTTTGTTCCTGCCGCAAAGCTGGGATATTTTTCTCGCCTTTTTTTTTGTTTTGTTTTGGGACCGACTTCTCTATCGGAAAGCTTCGATTTTGACCGGGAGTTTGGGTCACAATTTCGGGGGGATTTTGTTACCTGCTGTCAGTGATTCTGGGTGATTCTATTGTACTGTTACCGCGTGGCATTTCTTTCATCATCATATACTGGAACCGCCGACTCCCAAAATTCAGGATCTCTGTTTTCAGCAATAATTCTCGAATTCTAATTTCTACATATTACTAGCTCTTGGAAAATCCTGAATGAATGTAGAATTGCTCATTCAGATCAAGTAGAGTTCTTTCGTTTATGCCATTTGTCGACATCTTATGCAAGTATAGGCACTTGAAGCTCCCCATTTTGCATTCCCTCGCAAGTTAATGCTATACAACTTTCCATGGCACTCCTTCCTGTAGTAGTCATCCTGTAATGCGTGCAACCCATGAACTATAGGAGTAGCTCAGAAGCTAAATCTTACTCCATCTTCTGTGATTGTGTTCCTTTTTTTCAGAGGTTGATGAGAAGGATGTGAACCTGGATACTGCGTTCAGTGTGCATGCTGGGATTGCCCACACCAGGTGGGCCACGCACGGTGTGCCTGCTCCAAGGAACAGCCACCCCCAATCGTCCGGTGCCGGTGATGAGTTCTTGGTCGTCCACAATGGCATCATCACCAACTATGAGGTCTGCTTACTCTGCCATTGTGATGTTGTATATAATATAATACAGTTCTTGCATGTTCTTCGTTTCATATGGTGAAGTACTTGTTATTGTGACATTGTTTGGTGGAATCCTTGCGGCATCGTATTGTTTGTTTTGTTCTATATGGTCTTTACAGTTGTGTGTGCACATGGATCATTGAAACCACATGCCTGTAGCCCTGTACCAACATTTGCTTTGAGCTCCCTTCACATGGGATGTCTCCTTATCTTCCCTCCAAATTTTTAAGCAGAGAATCTGCTCTTTAGTTTCGAAGATCATATATAATACTTATGATGAATGGTTTACTGTGGTGCATCATTTATTGTTTAACAAATGGAATATCAAGAACTGTCTTTTCAGTTCTGCAGGTTATCCACCACAATCCTGAATTTCCTTTTTCTAGTTATGTAAATTTTCTGCAGTACTTAATGTTAGATTTCAAAAGTTCATCTTGTGTTTATGGACATTTATGACACTCAAGTCTGATGTATTTGATCATAGTGCATCCTCCTGATTCCGTTGTAACTAACGTGCCACCATATGATAACAAGGTAAATTACAAGTCTAACTTGAATTTTCTCTCATATCTGTTCAGGTCTTGAAAGAGACACTAACTAGGCACGGGTTCACCTTTGAGTCTGATACAGACACAGAAGTCATTCCTAAGCTAGCAAAGTTCGTTTTTGATAAATCTCATGATGAAGAAGGTAGTGTGTTTATATACTTGAAATTGCAATATTGCTGTCGTAGACAAAAGCTGAAAATATAATACCCTCTGATATTTTATTTGGACCATTTAATCTGTAGTTTCATGTAAGTTAGTATATCCTTTGGGCATTGCATGATGGTTAAATCATTGATGATGTCTCCTAGGAAGCAGATGCGGCAATATTCAATACACATCTATGCTATTTATATTTATGCTAAACGCTTTCTATTAGCATGTAGAGATGTGCAGACTACTACAAACTTGGAATAATAGTTATTGTATTACAAAATAATTCATGCTGACTGAACCCATCGTGACTTCTAGTTATGGCAGTTCCTTACATTATTTATCATTTCCTCAGGTGATGTGACGTTTAGCCAAGTTGTTATGGAAGTCATGAGGCAGCTTGAAGGTGCCTACGCACTTATCTTTAAAAGTCCACACTATCCCAATGAATTGATTGCATGCAAACGAGGCAGCCAACTGATACTTGGTGTCAATGTGAGTGAAATAACATCCTTATACCCTTTAGGCTTTTGGGCAGATTTAATATGAGCAAATTCAAATAATCTTTTTGAGAACGGCGATTAGACCGGCTATGTTGTATGGAGCAGAATGTTGGCATACAAAGATTCGTCATGTTCAACAACTGAGTGTTGCAGAAATGCGTATGTTGCGATGGATTTGTGGTCACACAAGAATGGCCGAGTTAGGAACGATGATATACGTGACCGCCTAGGGGTAGCACCAATTGAAGAAAAGCTTATCCAACATCGGTTGAGGTGGTTTGGCCATGTCCAAAAGAGATCTTCAGAGGCACCAGTGCATTGTGGAGTCCTAAGCGAAGCTAATAATGTGAGGAGAGGTAGAGGTAGACCGAAATTGACATGGGGGGAGGCAATAAAAAGAGATTTGAAAGCTTGTGATATACCTAGAGATCTATGTTTGAATAGGAGTGCTTGGAAAGCAGCTATTGATGTGCCTGAACCGTGACTTGGGGCTCTTGGTGGGTTTCAACTCTAGCCTACCCCAACTTGCTTGGGACTGACAAGCTTTGTTGTTGTTGTTGTTGTGTGTTTGTACTGAGCTACACTTTCCATTACAATGGGACCTAAGTTATTTTTTTTTCTTGCTGTCATCTAATTCAAAAATATTTGACACGGGGAAACAGCATAGTTGTAACTTGTAAACATAATGCACTAATAAAGAAGATGTTAGTTCCACTATTTGCATTGAGCCATCGGATAGTACCCTATAAGTCTATAACTGCCTTTTGATATCATATGTTTTCTCTCATCAAGGGAAAGTCTTAAGAAGATCCACACTCAAGTATTCATATAGTAACAAACTTTTTAATTGCCACATGTTTTGCTCTGCACTGTTTGACCATAAGAACCATGGGGTTAGGTAATTCAAGATTGATATCGTTTACGAGCAACCTTTTTTTAGTAATATATATTTTACATTACCATACTTCATCTTTTCCCCAACTTGTTTGGGACTTAAAGGCTTTGTTGTTGTTGTTGTATACTTCATCTTTTGTTATTGCGCTCCATGAATCTTACAGTCCTCTTTTTGGAATCTGAACCCTTTCGTATAGAATGTAAAAATCCTGACCGTTATCTCTTGTGTTTCAGGAATTGAGTGGTCAACAGAATGGGAAATCATTTCATGATGTCAAAACCTTGACAACAAATGGAAAGCCCAAAGAATTATTCTTCTCCAGTGATCTATGTGCTATTGTAGAGCATACGAAGAACTATTTAGCGCTTGAAGATAATGAAATTTGTCATATTAAGGTATTGTTATTTTACATGCATTTGCTGGTTTGTGTTACCAGTATATATTTTGAAGGTTCATCTATTACAATTTTACGAAGGGCGGGCCTGGTGCAAGCGGTAGAGTCTTACCGCCTGTGACCGGAAGGTCCCGGGTTCGAGTCGCGGTCTCCTTGCATTGCATAGGCGAGGGTAAGGCTTGCCACTGACACCCTTCCCCAGACTCCGCACAGAGCGGAAGCTCTCTGCACTGGGTACGCATCTATTACAATTTTACAATTTCTAGGCCTTGATAATCATTGATTTAGCTCTGTCTTCCCTGTCAACAACTCACCATGATGTTGTGTCAAAGAAATATAATCTCCAACCTTCTATGCCTAATTGGTTTAAGCATTGTAGGATGGTAGTGTCTCAATCCTCAAGTTTGACCCTCACAAAGAGAAGCCAGCATCTGTGCAACGAGCATTGTCTGTTCTTGAGATGGAAGTTGAGCAAATAAAGAAAGGAAGTTATGACCACTTCATGCAAAAAGAAATCCATGAACAGCCACATTCGTTGAAAACAACAATGAGGGGTAGACTGAAGGATGGTGGGGTTCTTCTAGGTGGACTGAAGGAATATCTCAAAACAATTAGGCGCTGTAGAAGGGTGGTTTTTATTGGTTGTGGAACAAGTTACAATGCTGCCTTAGCTGCAAGACCTTTTGTGGAAGAACTGACTGGTAAACCCAATCAATTACTCCAGCTGTATTGTCTTTACCAAGAAAAGTTTGGAATTTGTCAAAGCAATCAGAATTTAGTTAATGATCCTTTAAGTTTTGCCTTTCTCCTTGCTTTATCTGATGGATAAGTCTCATGTGTGGCTGGTCTTTGTGGGGCTATGATGCTCACATGGTCATGGTCCTTGTGGCTGTTTTTCTGTTTTTAGGACAGCATCTTAGACTAGAGGACAGCATCTTAGACTAGAGGACAACATCTTAGCTAGGACAGCATATTAGCATCTTAGACTAGCATCTTAGACTAGCATCTTGGCATATGCTTGGCTGACTAGCAGCCTATAAATATGTAACCCCAACCCCTCAGGTTGGTATGGCATTTGTGTGAGCTTGTGTGAGAAATAGACAAGAAAATTGCTCCAACTCCTAGTGTCATCCTCTCTCGATGAGAGTAAGAATTCTCCTACTACCAAGAGTGAGAATTCAGCGACTAACAACTAGTATTAGAGCCGTATTATCCTGTAGCCTGAGCATCTCTTGCTGATCTTCTCTCCCAGCCCCACAACAGCCCCAGCTGTTGGCAGCAGCAGCTCCTCCGGCCGCTCCTGTTCACTCCTCTCCTAGCTCGTCTGAAGCAGCCCTCTCCCCACGCAGCAGCCCCCCGGTAGCGCGTCATGTCCGCAGGGCAGTCTCAGCGCTCGGTCGCCTCGAGCACGCGGCGTCGGCAGGAGGCCGAACTTGCCGCGGCAGAGGAACGCGAACGAGCGGCGGCAGAGACCGCTGCGGTGGCGGCAAGGGCGTCGAGGCTGGCAGCGGCGGAGCTGGCAGCAGCCAGAGCGGAGGCGGAGGCAGCGGCGGTGGCGAATGCAGCGCGTGCGGCGGCAGCGGAGGTCGAGGCTCTGCGCGGCAGCATCGGCAGCTCCATTTCCGCTGACGACACCGCCGACGCGGACCTCGAGCTGCTAGGGAGGGAGGCAGCGCGAGCGCGGGCGACGCAGTGGGCAGCCGCGCACGTCCACGAGCGTGGCGGTAGCCCAGACAGGCGCGGACGCGCCGGCGGCGCTCCTGGAGGAGGCGCGCACGGCGGTGGCGCTCCTGGGGCAGCCGCGCACGCCCACGAGCGCGGCGGCAGCCCAGACAGGCGCGGACGCGCCAGTGGCGCTCCTGGAGGAGGCGCGCACGGCAGCGGCGCTCCTGGAGGAGGCGCGCACGGCAACGGTGGCGGACGGGTCGATGGAGAGCGCGGCCTTCACAGGCAGCGTGGCTCTCTCTCCCTGGATCGGTACCGACGGGTCGATGGAGAGCGCGACCTTCACAGGCAGCGTGGCTCTCTCTCCCCGGATCGGTACCGTGGTTACCACGGGCTCCAGGCTGTTGTCAGGGACGTCGGTCCCGGCGGTGGGTGGCCTACCCTCACCAAGACCAACTACGTCGAGTGGGCTGCGGTGATGAGGGTAAAGCTCCAGGTGCGGCACATGTGGGAGGCAGTCCGGTATGGCGACGTCGACTACGACCTAGATCGACGGGCGCTGGATGCTCTCATCGCTGCAGTCCCGCCCGAGATGCAGTTCTCGTTTACCAGCAAGCGGACTGCCAAGGAGGCTTGGGACGCCATCGCTGCGGCACGCATCGGTAGCGACCGCGCCCGCAAGTCCACACTGCAGGCACTTCGCAAGGAGTGGGAGAACCTGGCCTTCAAGCCAGGTGAGGACGTTGATGACTTTGCTCTCCGTCTCAACACTCTGTTGCAGAAGATGGTGCAGTTCGGCGACAACACTTACAGCGAGGAGAGAGCTGCCGAAAAGCTCTTCCGTTGCGTCCCCGAGAAGTACAAGCAGATGGCTCGCTCGATTGAGTCTCTGCTGGATCTCTCCACGATGTCGATCGAGGAGGCGATAGGTCGCCTCAAGGTCGTCGACAGCGATGAGCCACAGTCCCTCTCGGGGCCCATCACCACTGGCGGGAAGCTCCTCCTCACTCGGGAGCAGTGGCTTGCCAGCCAAGGTGACCGGAGGAAGGGGGAGCCTTCTTCCGCGACAGGCGGCCGCAAGCGTGGCAAGCCACGCAAGGCGCGCAGAGACGCCCAGGCCGGGGCACGAGGACGTGCCGAGGGTGATGCCCGCGGAGGCGCCCAGGGCGGCGCCGCCGGCAGGCACAAGCCGGCACGAGACGACGCCTGCCGCAACTGCGCTTGGCCATTGGGCCAAGGACTGTCGACAGCCACGACGCGGCCAGGCCTACGTCGCACAGGCGGAGGAGGAGCCGGCTCTGTTCATGGCACATGCCAGCATCGAGCTACCTCCAGCGGCACCGGCCGCAGCGGCTCTCCTCCACCTTGACGAGCCAAAAGCACACGCCCTCCTCGGCGACAGCTCCGGCAACGACAAGACTGACGGGTGGTGCCTCGACACCGGCGCCACCCATCACATGACCGGTCGACGGGAGTTCTTCACCGAGCTTGACTCTAGCGTCCGAGGCTCCGTCAAGTTTGGGGATGCCTCCGGCATGGAGATCAAGGGCGTCGGCTCCATCATCTTCACCGCCGTGTCTGGTGAGCACAGGCTGCTCACCGGAGTCTACTACATCCCCGCGTTGAGGAACTCCATCATCAGCTTGGGACAGCTGGATGAGAACGGATCGCGCGTGGTGGTTGAGGACGGAGTCATGAGGATTTGGGATCGTCGTCGTCGCCTTCTTGCCAAGGTATCCAGAAGCGCAAATCGACTCTACGTCCTTAACGTGCAGGTGGCACAACCCCTCTGTCTCGCTGCTCGTCGGGACGACGAGGCGTGGCAGTGGCACGAGCGTTTCGGGCACCTTCACTTTGAGGCCCTGAAGCGGCTCAGTGCCACGGAGATGGTGCGAGGCCTATCGTGCCTCGACCATGTGGAGCAGCTCTGCGACGTCTGCGTGTTGACGAAGCAGAGGCGACTCCCTTTTCCCCAGCGGGCGAGCTTTCGAGCTAAGGAGAGGCTCGAGCTCGTGCACGGGGACTTGTGTGGCCCGGTGACACCGGCCACACCGGGAGGACGACGCTACTTCCTGCTGCTCGTCGACGACCTCTCCCGCTACATGTGGGTGATGGTCCTCGGCAGCAAGGGAGAGGCTGCGGACGCCATCAGACGCGCGCAGGCTGCTGCGGAGGCGGAGTGCGGCCGCAAGCTGCGCGTGCTGCGCACCGACAACGGCGGCGAATTCACGGCGGCTGAATTCGCGTCGTACTGCGCTGACGAGGGCATTCAGCGCCACTACTCCGCGCCGTACAGCCCGCAGCAGAACGGCGTCGTCGAGCGGCGCAACCAGACGGTTGTGGGGATGGCTCGGGCCCTCCTCAAGCAGAGGGGGATGCGGCTGTCTTCTGGGGAGAGGCGGTGGTGACGGCCGTCTACATCCTCAACTGCTCGCCTACCAAGGCGCTCGACGGCAGGACGCTGTACGAGGCTTGGCATGGGCGCAAGCCGGCGGTCTCCCACTTGCGGGTCTTCGGCTGCCTCGCGTTCGCCAAGGAGCTTGGCCACATCAGCAAGCTCGACGACAGGAGCACTCTGGGAGTGTTCATCGGCTACGCGGAGGGCTCGAAGGCCTACCGCATCCTCGACCCGAAGACACAGCGTGTGCGCACGGCGCGCGACGTTGTGTTCGACGAAGGGCGAGGATGGGCGTGGGACAAGGCAGTGGACGACGGCTCGGCTCCGACGTACGACGACTTCACTGTCGAGTACGTCCACTTCGAGGGAGCTGGGGGAGTAGGCAGTTCTTCTTCGGCGAGCGCGTCTACCCCAGTCTCCGAGCCTCCACCGACCCCGGCACCTGCTACTCCGACAGCACCACGCTCTCCAGCCAGGACCTCGGCTGCGATGAGCTCTTCGTCGGCTCCACCACAGTCGGCAACACCACGCACTCCAGCACCGACAGGCACCACTCCGGGCACGTCTACTCCACCACCAGCTCGTGTCGAGCACGGCCCGGTTGAGCTCGCTACTCCACTCTCTCACGACGAGGAGCGCGTCGACGCGTACCACGACGGCGAGCCGTTGCGGTACCGTACGGTGGAGAACCTTCTCGGCGACCAGCCGGTGCCGGGACCGGTGCCTCACGACCTGGAGGCGCAGTTGCACCTTGCGTGTGACGACGGCGAGTCTCGGTCGTTTGCAGAGGCTGAGAGACGCGGCATGGCGCGCCGCGATGCAGTTGGAGATGGATGCGGTTGAGAAGAACCGCACCTGGGAGCTTGCTGACCTTCCTCGTGGTCACCGCGCGATCACCCTTAAGTGGGTGTACAAGTTGAAGAGGGATGAAGCCGGCGCCATCGTCAAGCACAAGGCTCGCTTGGTGGCACGAGGTTTCGTGCAGCAGGAGGGGGTCGACTTCGACGACGCCTTTGCTCCCGTGGCACGGATGGAGTCCGTGCGACTCCTCCTTGCGCTAGCTGCCCAGGAGGGCTGGCGTGTTCATCACATGGACGTCAAGTCGGCGTTCCTTAACGGCGACTTGAAGAAGGAGGTCTACGTGCACCAGCCGCCGGGATTTGCGATCCTCGGCAAGGAGGGCAAGGTGCTCCGCCTGCGCAAGGCCCTCTATGGCTTGCGGCAGGCACCGAGGGCGTGGAATGCCAAGCTGGATTCCACGCTAAAGGGGATGGGCTTCGAGCAAAGCCCGCACGAGGCGGCCATCTACCGACGGGGCAATGGAGGTAATGCCCTGCTGGTGGGTGTCTACGTCGACGACTTGGTGATCACCGGCACCAAGGATGCGGAGGTGGCGGCATTCAAGGAAGAGATGAAGGCCACCTTCCAGATGAGTGACCTGGGGCCTCTCTCCTTCTACCTGGGAATCGAGGTACACCAGGATGACTCTGGGATCACGCTTCGACAGACCGCCTACGCCAAGCGCGTCGTTGAGCTAGCTGGGCTCACCGACTGCAACCCAACTCTCACTCCGATGGAGGAGAGGCTGAAGCTGAGCCGCGACAGCACGACGGAGGAGGTGGACGCTACGCAGTACCGGCGTCTTGTGGGGAGCCTTCGCTACCTCGCCCACACACGGCCGGACTTGGCATTCTCCGTCGGCTACGTTAGTCGGTTCATGCAGCGACCGACGACGGAGCACCAGCAGGCTGTGAAGAGGATCATCCGCTACGTTGCGGGGACTCTCGACCACGGCCTCTACTACCCGAGGTGCCCTGGGGCGGCACACTTCGTCGGGTACAGCGACAGCGACCACGCCGGCGACATCGACACCAGCAAGAGCACGAGCGGGATCCTCTTCTTCCTCGGCAAGTGCCTCGTTAGCTGGCAGTCGGTCAAGCAGCAGGTGGTGGCCCTGTCCAGCTGCGAGGCCGAGTACATAGCGGCCTCCACCGCTTTGACTCAGGCACTCTGGCTCGCTCGACTGCTTGGTGATCTCCTCGGCAGAGACACTAGAGCGGTGGAGCTCAGGGTGGACAATAAGTCCGCTCTGGCCCTGGCAAAGAACCCCGTGTTCCACGAACGCAGCAAGCACATCCGGGTGAGGTACCACTTCATCCGAGGCTGTTTGGAGGAAGGGAGCATCAAGGCGAGCTACATCAACACCAAGGACCAGCTTGCGGACCTGCTCACCAAGCCCCTTGGGAGGATCAAGTTCCTTGAGCTCTGCTCCAGGACTGGGATGGTTCAACTCTCCCACAAGACGACGCACAAGACTTAGGGGGAGAATGATGGATAAGTCTCATGTGTGGCTGGTCTTTGTGGGGCTATAATGCTCACATGGTCATGGTCCTTGTGGCTGTTTTTCTGTTTTTAGGACAGCATCTTAGACTAGAGGACAGCATCTTAGAGGACAGCATCTTAGACTAGAGGACAACATCTTAGCTAGGACAGCATATTAGCATCTTAGACTAGCATCTTAGACTAACATCTTGGCATATGCTTGGCTGGCTAGCAGCCTATAAATATGTAACCCCAACCCCTCAGGTTGGTATGGCATTTGTGTGAGCTTGTGTGAGAAATAGACAAGAAAATTGCCCCAACTCCTAGTGTCATCCTCTCTCGATGAGAGTAAGAATTCTCCTACTACCAAGAGTGAGAATTCAGCGACTAACATTATCTGGATGATAGGTATTCCTGTGACTATGGAGGTTGCAAGTGACTTGCTGGACAGACAAGGTCCCATCTACAGAGAAGACACTGCAGTTTTTGTTAGTCAGTCTGGGGAGACAGCAGATACCCTCATGGCTCTTGATTATGCACTAGAAAATGGAGCTCTCTGTGTTGGCATAACAAATACTGTTGGAAGCACACTGTCTAGAAAAACACACTGCGGAGTTCATATCAATGCTGGTTGTGAGATTGGTGTTGCCAGTACAAAGGTTGGTGTATATAAGTTTTCCCTTTGCAACGTGCTCCTCTTTTTAGCTACCCGTTTTCATCATAACTGAAAGAAGGTATTCAATTTTTTTCTGAAGTCCTAACAATACATGACAATCTTGCAGGCATATACAAGTCAAATAGTAGCCATGGCGATGATGGCGTTGGCTATTGGATCCGATCAAATATCTACTCAAGCTAGAAGGGAAACTATCATCAGTGGACTTACCAACCTTTCAAGTACGTTGAACTAGATCTTTGCGCTATGCAGTCAAGCAAAAGGGTTGTTTTGACTGACGTCTCCAAAATGTGCATGTATATTCTATGACGCAGGCAATGTTAGCGAAGTTCTCAGACTAGATGTTGAAATGAAGGAACTCGCCTCGTCACTGATTGATTCAGAGTCGCTGCTTGTGTTTGGAAGAGGCTACAACTATGCCACCGCACTGGAAGGTGCTCTGAAAGTCAAGGAGGTTGCGCTGATGCACAGCGAAGGCATGCTTGCTGGCGAGATGAAGCATGGGCCGCTGGCCCTGGTGGACGAGAACCTTCCCATCATTGTCATTGCGACTCGTGATGCATGCTTCAGGTAATGATTAATTAAGCAAAGTTTTCAAAAAGAACCAGGCCGGTTTTGGTTATGCTTGATAACAGGAAACGCCTGAGCTGGTTTTGGTTTTCCACCTCTTGCAGCAAGCAGCAGTCGGTGATTCAGCAGCTCCTTTCGCGCAAGGGGCGCCTGATAGTGATGTGCTCGAGGGGAGACGCCTCCGCTGTATGCCCTAGTGGATCCTGCAGAGTCATTGAAGTTCCACAGGTTGCAGATTGTCTCCAGCCAGTGATTAACATAATTCCATTACAGGTTTGTCTAAGATTTTTTTTCCTATTATTCTTTTAAAAATTTGCGTGGAGACATCCCTTTGCACCTTTCAAATGTTATTGTTATACTACTACTAGTGCAGTTTTCTGTTGACTTAACAAATTTTCGTTATTTTTGGTTCAGTTGCTCGCATACCATCTGACTGTTCTCCGGGGATTCGATGTGGACCAACCAAGGAATCTGGCTAAGAGTGTGACAACGCAGTAGGTAGAGAGAGGTGGATGAGATGTGCGAACGACTTGTATCCCTATGTTGTACTGGGTTCTATAGAGAGCATGCCGGCTATAGATGGTGTGAGTGTGTTGTGTTGGGTTAGCCATTTTTCTTTTGTGTAATTATTCTTATTCTTGAGGTGGCTAGTAGTGTTACGGTACGTTAAACAAGTGGTTGTGAAATGCATGATACAAAAGGTATTATTCGAGAAAGGAGAGTGTGTTGTTATATCTGTTCGGCGACAGAGATCTCTTTTATGGTGTCATGGCAATTTGGTTTCCCTGGGAACGTTTTTAAGAGGGAAACTGATTCTAATTCAATTGTGGAATAGTTTTCCTTTTTGCTACTTTTTTTTGCCAAAAAAAATCTGGAAAACGTTTCTGGTTCTTGTTATCTTTTCTCCGTTTGGTAGGAGAGTTGTCCTGATTCTAGAGAGAAACGGATTCCCTGCCAAACCCACGGGCCGCACGGCACGGCCCATCTCTATGCTTGTTCGTCGATGGATTCCGGTCAAGTCTTCCAATAGATTTGATTCTGCTTTCTGCTAAAAAAAAGATTTCTGCTAAAAAACTAGTCTTCCAATAGATAGATAGATTTCTGCTAAAAAACTAGTCTTCCAATAGATAGATAGGATCCCTTTCGAATCCTTTTTCTGGATAGGATCTAGTCTTGTATTAGAGATAGTGAGATAGAGTGAGGGGGAAGAGTCTTAGGAGTCCCGGCCTGTACCATGGCGGAAAAGTTCTTTTTGAGCTTGTTTTTGAGATTTATCTGGTAATTGACTTCTAATTCAAGTAAGCATCTTGTTCATATTGTTCTTCAGGTTTGCGACTCTCTTTTGAGTACTTTAATCTTTGTAGCTCCTAGGTTAAAGTAGTATTCGTAGTGTAAGCGTGGTGCTTAGACTCGGTTACTCGTGGATGTACCATATTTTCTGGATCGGTGGTAGCTCGCGAGGGTGACTCTTATAGCCTCGTTGAATCCTCTGTAGTCCACCTCCCATTAGTAGGCCTAGCAGGACTTTGTTACTATAGGAAATATACTTTGCCTGTGTTTTCTCTAGTAATATTCCTAGAATTGAACAATAGAAGACAAACCTTACTGAAGTTAGAACTAGAAGACCTCTGCGATCTTCTTTATGCTTCTATTATCTAGCCTTGATTGTGAAGTTGGGTTAAGTTAGATTTGGTTATTCTCACACACGTTTCCTCGAGTTCGATATAAAACTAGGTACTCCCGGTGAAGTGCTTGCGAATTATTCTGTGTGCATTAATTTATACCAATACTTGCCATGCTTGCAGAGGAAGTGGAAGAAAGAAAGAGAAAGATCAACTGTAAAATTTTGCTAAGTTCAGAGTGGGGAAAGTAACACACCGCACCCCCTTCTTACACGAAGCGAGGATGGGAAGAAAGGACTCTGTTTTGCAGCGAGGACTGTAGACTTTGCCGCGAAATTATTTTGTTTGGAAAGGCAATTGGAATAGGAAACTAATTGACTCTTTACATGTGAGTGTGAATTTGTTAGTTTTTGATTTTCTGTTGCGAGAGTGAATAGGAAACTAATTCAATATAAGTATTCTACTATAGCGTTTCTTCCTTCTTTATTGTCTCGTAGGCCTTAACTTCTTCCTCCTATCTGCGTATGAAACGGCCTCTAGGCTATCTAAAACTAACGCTAAATCACCATATGAAATGGCGACGAGAGCTGTCACACCACCGTACTCTTCGTGCTAGAGAAATAATCCAATTTGCAAACACAACAAAG
>NW_027097290.1:0-40000 GCF_019320115.1 Miscanthus floridulus
AGGAAGGCGACGCCGCGACACCGCTGAAGGGGACTGTCCCCGTTGGGCGGGCCGCGCCGCTGGGTGGGCTGCTCTGCCATGGGGGGCCGTCGTCGCCGTTGGGCGGGCCGCACCACCGCCAGGGGCCGTCGTCGCCGCTGGATGGGAGCAGCCGCGGGTGGAGGGGGAGGGGGCGTCATCAGAGGGACTCCACCGCTTGGCAGGCTGGAGATAGTCCATATGAAGCCGAGCTGGGAGGGTGACGTTGCGCGCTGATGGACCACGGAACCGCCGAGGTTGATTCCTGGCTCTGATGCCTGCTTGTTTGCACTCACTGCTATTTGCACTTGCCTTCTGATTTCCTCCTGCATTCTCGCTTCAAAAAGGTTTTTTTCCCGCTCCTGTGCTTCACGCACCGCTTCCTCCAACCTCTGGAGCCGCTGTGCCTCTTCTTCCTTCTTTCTCTAGCAGCTTCTGTAGGAAGGTCTATCCTGAGGGAATCCATGCTCCCACGAGACACTTCCTTTGCCTCTAGTTCGGCCACCGTGTTCAATAGTCCCGATGGCGTATGTCAGTTCATCCTTCTCTCTGTTGGGCCTGAACGCACCACTAGCAGTAGCTCCTTGAGCATAAAACAATCTTTCTGCTGCTTCTTGCAGTCTTGCGCCATAAACGCACTTCCCTATCTCCTGGTCCAGTGTTCCCCCATGAGCGAAAAACTAATTCTTTGCACGCTCTCCCCACTCGAGTGATTCTAGTGTGATACCCTTGGCAAGAAGGTCTGCTTCCATTTTGTTCCACTTCTTAATGGCAGTCGGGTAGCCACCTGATCCCAAGTTATGGTGGTATGTCTTTTGTTGGGCATTACGTTGGTTCTTTATCACCCGACTCACACCCTCTTCCAACGTCTTGTACTGTACAAACTCATCCCAATAGGGCCTCTGTTTTGAGATCGGGCCTGGGACAGTAAAATCTGGTGCTATGTTCTTCTTGACATACGTCGTGTATAGGTGTTTCTTCCAAGTCTAAAACTGGGTGGCCATCTTCTTCATTGCCCAATCCCTAACTCGCTCCTTCAATTCATCACCATCTATTATATCATCATAACCATCTGTTTGGAGCGTGAAATGTACCAAGACATCTTTCCAAATTAACGTCTTGTCACGATCGGAGACAAAACTGATATGAGGAGCATTGGTCTTCTTCTTCCATTCGCGAGAACTAATCGGGAGCTGGTCCCGTACAAGGAAACCACAGTGGTGCACGAATTTCGTTTTATTTGGCCCCCCGGTTCGCCTATATCCACATTGAACTCCGAGATGATGAAGCGGCCCTTCAATGGCTTTTTGGGACCTCGGACATTTTTACTCTTCGTTGTAGTTGTTGATGTCGATCCAGAGGACTACAAAACATAAACATTATTTTTAATGTCATGAGCACACATAAGACATATGATAATATATATAGCTAATAATAAAAAATATATACTTGGCCAATATGTTGTTGCTCATTTTGTTCAAGAGCTAAGTACTGACTCCCGTCATCTGCATCCTCTTGCACGTTATTTTTAGCACCATCATCGCCGGCAACTTGAGTGCCAGTGTTGATCAAATTCATCATCAACTCCTCCTCATCCATGTTTCTCGGGTCGGCCATCTAGCTTCAAAAAACAAAACCAATATATAGTACGTCAAATCTTTGCTTACATGCGTAAAATCTATGAACAATATGTATTATTAAATCTTGCCCCTCGGTCATGGACGCAATTCGCCACACTAGGGTGAACTGCGTCGGTACTAGGGTGAATTAGGGCTATACATAAACGGCCGAGGGCAAATTGCGTCGGTGACTAGGGCAAACCACGTCGGTGACATCAACAACGCGGTTCGCCGTAGTCACTGACGCAATTCGCCCTAGTGTGATTGTTTAGCGTTAACGATAATGATAATACGAATGTTGATCGACTAGGCCACAAGAGAGGGCGGTGTGACGAGAGTGGCGGTGCTCCACTCCGCCGTATATATGTGGGTGAACTAGGGCGGCGGTGCTCCGCCGTATAAACCCTAAACCCTAGGCCGAACGAGGGCGGCAGTGCTCCGCCATATAAACCCTAGGGCGAACAAGGGCGGCGGTGCTCCGCCGTATACATAGAAATGCATGGCACTTATACATAGAAACGCATGGCGCTTATAGATGGCGCGTATACACTGGAATTTTTTTTCTGTTCCTTTGGCGCTTTCTTTCTTATAATAGTTAGCGCGACAGAGAATAATGCCCGTCTGAACGCCGTGTGCGACGTGCCATGAAAATTAGTTAAGTATATCCAGTGAAGTGATCAGTACGTTTGGGTTTGTGATCGATACACACATTTGTTGACGTACGTACGTATGCGAATTTGAGGACCACCCGTTGATTGATGAAAGTTTTGTTTATTACCACAATTATTAATTTGGTACATAATAATTAATGAACTAAAGGAGATACGTACTGTACTCACAAAGGCTCCTCGTTCAACTGCGCTGGCGCTGCCACCGGTATTAGTATTGCAAGCTAAGAATGTTGGTCATTGATTGATAAGGTTCCATATAATAGAACATGACTATTTTGATTTAAAATTCTGATTCGACTCAACATACATGCTTATAGTTTGGCCTAATTATTCTTTCGTTCGTTGGAGCTGGTATCCTTTGAAATAAAATCCCTTTTTCTATATGTATATTTATTTCAGTAGCTACTGTATCAATAGAGGAGCATGCACGTAGGAAAAGAAAACCTGAACAACAGTACGGTTACCATGAGTGAACTTGCCTAAAACATGTGTTTCATGCATGGAGATGGAATGGAGCAAGCAGCGTGCTCCTCATCATCGATCTGTTGCGGTCACGGTGTAGCCTAGAGATGGAATGGAGCAAGCAGCGTACCTCGGGAATGGAGGAGAGGAAGCCGCGCGCATTGGCGGCCTCGTCGTCGCGCCGTGTCAACGCGCTGGAGGGTACGATGTGGCCCGCGTGTCTGGCCGGGGCAGCCAGGCAGCAGCTGGCGCCGCGAGGTCATCGGCGCGTGGGGTGGCGTGGGGACCGCGGACGCGCGCGAGGCGGTGGCGACGACCGGCGTCGGGCGGGGTGGCGGCGGTGTCCTCGGTGTGGCGGGCCGGGTGGCGTGGGCGCAGGGGGAGAGGAATCGGCGAAGAACGCAAGAAAGAAGATGGCACTGGTATATATATGCCATGCCCCTTTACTCCCGGTGTCATCCCCCCACCGGGAGTAAAGGTCCTTTACTCCCGGTGAGTGTTACTAACCCCAGTTGGTAACATGCACCGGGAGCAAAGGTTTACCTTTACTCCTGGTTGGTAATACGCACCGGGAGTAAAGGTTTTTTTGGCGGGCCATGAAACTGCAGCCCACCTTTACTCCCGGGTGGGCTTCCCACCCGGGAGTAAAGGTGGGCTGCAGTTTCGTTTCCCGCCTGTTTTAAGCAAAAAATTTTAATAGAAATGCAATAGTCTTGTTAAATACATAGTAAATTAAATAAAAGGCATAAAATTATTTTGTTAAAAATATGGATTTTCTTTTTCTTTATTGCACATAGGAAAAATCTATAACCTAACTTTTTTTATTTTTTGTTATATTTATAAAACATAATGTAACTAATATTTATTATTTCGTTAATGCAAAAATGTAGTGTTTAATTGAAATTATTAAAACTATTGGTTTTGGACAGGAAATTTGTTTTCACATCATTTTAACGTTAATATTTTAATTTTTCATCACTCAATATCCTAATTTAACTTTTCGAGAGAGAAATCCCACCAAATCAAACATTGATTTAATTTGAAACACGACATAATAAACATCTGAATTCACAATTATTACATAATATCTCAAACACACACTACATTAAATCACTATATCATCAAGTGGGCACAGCAGTGAACTTCTTCTTTACGTATGTCCCTTGGTTATGATCGCGTCGTAACCATGGAGTGTCCTCATCATTTACCAAGATGCTAGGGTCTTTGTTCACTTTGAAGGGCAGAATTCGGTCATCCTTTTCATAATCTTCTGACATGTCCGACTTGTCCTCAATTCCCACGATGACTCTTTTTCCTGAAAGAACTATGTGGCGCTTTGGCTCTTTGGTTGAGTCATTATCGTTTTTCCCTCTTTTTGGTTTGGTAGACATATCATTGACATAGAACACCTGATTCACATCCTTGGCAAGGACGAATGGTTCGTCTTTGTACCCAATATTACTAAGGTCTACTGTTGTCATTCCATACTCGTTGTCTACTGTTACCCCGCCTCAAGTCACCTTGACCCATTGGCACTTGAACAATGGGATCTTCAAAGTAGGTGCATATTCTAGTTCCCATATTTCATCTATGCGTCCATAATATGTCTGCTTATTCCCATTTGGGTCTGTGGCATCTATGCGGACATCACTGTTTTGGTTGGTACTCCTTTTATCTTGGGCTACTGTGTATAATATGTTCCCATTTATCTCATACCCTTTGTATGTGACGATATGCCATGATGGTTGCATAGCCAATAAATACAGTTGCTCATGGATGCTCTCATCACCTTGACATTTTTTTCGCAACCAACCGTTGAAAGTTTTCATGTGCTTACACGTAATCCAAGCTTCAGTCTTCCCTGGAAACTTGGATCGTAAGAGATCCTTGTGTGTCTCAATATACAGATCTACCAAAGAGGAGTTTTGTAGAACTGTGTAGTGCGCTTTATTGAAATAATCATCATCCGTACCAATATATGTTTTCCTCCCTAGTGTCCCCTTTCCGCTTAGTCTCCCCTCATGTCTCGATTCAGGAACACCAATCGAGTCAAGGTCGGGAATAAAGTCAACACAGAACTCAATGACCTCTTCTGTTCCAAAGCCCTTGGCGATGCTTCCTTCTGGGCGAGCACGGTTGTGAACATATTTTTTTAGGACTCCCATGAATCTCTCTAAGGGGAACATGTTGTATAGGAACACAGGACCAAGAATGAAAATCTCCTTGACTAGGTGAACTAGGAGGTGTGTCATGATATCAAAGAAGGAAGGAGGGAACACCAACTCAAAGCTGATGAGACATTGAACCACATCATTCTGTAGTTTAGCTAGATCAGTTGGATCAATTGCCTTCTGAGAAATTGCATTGAGGAATGCACATAGCTTCACGGTGGCTAGACATACATTTGGAGGTAGAATTCCTCTTAATGCAACTGGAAGTAATTGCGTCATGAGAACGTGACAGTCATGGGACTTTAAGTTACATAATTTTTTCTCTGGCACATTTATAATACCCTTTATATTCGAGGAGAATCCAGATGGTACCTTGATGTTGTTTAAGCATTCAAACATGATTTCCTTCTCCTCTTTGCTTAGAGTGTAGCTGGCAGGACGTAAGTAATGGCGTCCATCATCTGTCTTCTCTAGATGCAGGTTGTCTCTTTCTCTCAAACAACGTAGGTCCTGTCGTGCTTCAAATGTGTCCTTAGGCTTTCCATACACACCCATGAAGCCTAGCAGGTTCACATAAAGATTCTTCGTCAGGTGCATCATGTCGATCGAGATGCAGACCTCTAGGACTTGCCAATAGGGTAGGTCCCAAAATATGGACTTCTTCTTCCACATGGGTGCATGACCGTTAGCGTCGTTCGGAACAGGTTGGCTGCCATGTCCTTTTCCAAAGACGACTTTCACATCATTGACCATATTGAGTACATCCTCACCGGTTCGGTTGCGAGGCTTGGTCAGGTGGTCTGCCTTCCCTTTAAAATGCTTGCCTTTCTTTCTTACGGGGTGATTTGCAGGAAGAAATCGACGATGGCCAAGGTACATGACCTTTTGACATTTTTTCAAGAATACACCTCTAATATCACCGAAGCAGTGTGTGCATGCATTATATCCCTTGTTTGATTGTCCTGAAAGATTACTTAGAGCAGGCCAATTATTGATTGTTACGAACAACAATGCTCATAGATCAAAGTGTTCCTGTTTGTACTCATCCCACACACGTACACCTTCTTTATTCCACAAAATGAGAAGTTCGTCAATAAGTGGTCTCAGGTACACATCGATGTCATTGCCAGGTTGCTTCGGGCCTTGGATGAGCACAGGCATCATAATGAACTTCTGCTTCATGCATAACCAAGGAGGAAGGTTGTAGATACTTAGAGTAATAGGCCAAGTGCTATGACTACTGTTCTGCTCTCCAAAAGGATTGATACCATCTGTACTTAAAGCAAACCTTAAGTTTCTTACATCATTTGCAAACTCTGGGAATTCTCTGTCGATTGCTCTCCACTGGGACCCATCAGCAGGGTGTCTCAACATATTGTCTACCTTACGGTCTTCTTTGTGCCATCGCAACAATTTTGCATGTTCTTTGTTTCTGAACAGACATTTCAAGCGTGGTATTATAGGAGCATACCACATAACCTTGGCAGGGATTTTCTTCCATGGACGTTCGCCCTCAACATCACCAGGGTCATCTCGCCTGATCTTATACCGTGATGCATGGCATACCGAGCATGCATCCAATTTCTCGTACTCTTTGCCATGGTACAAGATGCAGTCATTAGGACATGCATGTATCTTCTCGATTTCTAGCCCCATAGGACAGACAACTTGTTTTGCTTCATAGGTAGTGGCGGGCAATTCATTGTCCTTCGGAAGCATCTTCTTTTGGATTTTTAGTAACTCTCCAAATCCCTTGTCAAATACACCATTCTTTGCCTTCCATTGCAGCAATTCTAGTGTGGTTCTCAACTTTTTCTGCCCTACATCACAAGTTGGGTACAACAATTTCTTGTGATCTTCTAGCATCCGCTCGAACTTGATCTTCTCCTTTTCACTTTCACATTCTCTTTGTGCATCACGAATGACCTGACAAAGATCATCAGTCGGCTCATCTTCTGCGGCTACCTCTTCTTCAGCTTCTCCCATTGCAGTATCATTGAAGCACGCACCATCGGGAATAATATCATTGTCGTCCCATTGTTCTTCTTTACCTTCTTCCATTACAACGCTGGTTTTTCCGTGCTTCGTCCAACAAATATAGTTTGGCATGAAACCCGACTTGAACAAGTGTGAATGAAGAGTCCTTGAGCAAGGATATTCCACCGTATACTTACATATGGCACATGGGCAGCACATGAAACCATCGCGTTTGTTTGCCTCGGCCGCACGTAACAAAGAATGCACGCCGTCAATGAACTCTTGGGAGCGGCGATCAGCATTGTACATCCAATGCCGGCTCATCTGCATACATGACATAAATACCATATTAAAACCTAGATCATAATTAATTATTTATACAACATGCGTGCCACCACAAAAGGTACAAATTTATGAAAGCATCGCTACAATGTAAACAATCCCAACTACCACTAAAAGAACTAAAGCTAAAATACATTTCAGGAGCACAAGGATTTCGCGACCAATCTCAACTAAAACAGACAGATCCCCCGATTGTGCAACATCTTTGGGCTTCTTCGGCTGGATCACTGCCTCATTAGCCGCCGTATCTGCCTGTTGTGCAAGATATTTTTGCACGAGTTCAACATACTCTTCCTCCCAGTAGAAGCCTGAACATCGTCCACTGCCATCCCACTGAAATTAAAACAAAAAATTAGAACTTTAATCACAACCATCATGAAAATAGGTATAAACTAACCATAATCATTAAATACGATAAAATAACTCACATTGCGATCCGAACACTTGTAGAAGATACGATCCTTGTTGGGACCCTCCTTCTTCACTCGGTACTCCATCACAATCTTCGTCTCATCACGACACTTGCCGCATGGAATGAGAGGGAGGCCCGGCCTAAGTCGCTTTGGAAACCCATGAGAGGCCAAGGACCCGGAAGCAGTTGCCATCTACTCTCTATACTCATTTTTTAATACACTATAAATTTCTCATTTTATAAACAAATAAAATTAAGAAACTATAAAATTATCTATATCTCTAAACAATGATATTTTTAATGGTCATTGTGTTCTCGTCTTTTACTGCGGCAGGTAAGTAATTCAAATGATATTTCCGCAAATTAACAGAAGAATGGGAGTGTACACACATAACAATCGATTATCGTTTATATTTATATATATACTACGTTTGGGTACGGTGATTGACAGACTACTGCGACGATATCGGGATGTGTGAATAAATAACCATCCGTACTAGTTGACCTTGCTTACATGATCATCTCGGTGAGCATTTCTCCACTGGACGGCACCGTACTTGGCCACGGAAGAGCTCCAATTCTACGAGGAAGGGAACACGGTCTTCCACGACCGTTGCCGCTCTCCCTCGTAGAATCAAAGCTCCTCCTTGACGTCCGTTACCGCTCGGCAGAGAACATGCTCGCCAAAATGAACACGGTCCGCTAGTTCAACTAGCTACTTTAACCTTCCTTCATGTAAATATGCAAGCTTGAAGTGATTTTGAGCTCAAATTGCTTACAAATGAAAAAAACCACAATAAAGAACCATATATATATATATAGTGAACTTAAGCTCTCGGGCGGGCTCGGGGAGGAAGAAGACGGCCAGCAGGATTTATAGCTCAAAAACAAGTTTTAATAAATAACCATCCGTACTAGTTGACCTTGCTTACGTGATCATCTCGGCGAGCATTTCTCCACCGGACGGCACCGTACTTGGTCAAGGAAGAGCTCCGATTCTACGAGGAAGGGAACACGGTCTTCCACGACCGTTGCCGCTCTCCCTCGTAGAATCAAAGCTCCTCCTTGATGTCCATTACCGCTCGGCAGAGAACATGCTCGCCGAGCTGAACACGGTCCGCAAGTTCAACTAGTATGGATTTTCTATAATTTTCTAACTATTTTCTAAGTTTTTCATTTCATAAAAAGTTAAAATAAAATGTTTAGTCGCAGAGTCCATAGAAATGACCATATTTTGACCTAGCAACGCATTGTCAATTGTCATTGCGTTGCATTGCACCCCGGACCGGACTCCGGACAATAAAATACTATGGTCGATCGATGCCGTTCTTTGTCGTACAGTCGCACGGCGACGGCCGACGGACCCGTTCAACCACCAAATCTGTCAGGCCCGGCTATTTGGGCGTATCGTCAAAAGAGAACGGATTTGCTTCCTATTGCACGGCCTTGCATTGCATCTGTCATACCAGTCGGAGGCACTAGTCCCTATACTCATTTTTTAATACAATATAAATTTCTCATTTTATAAACAAATAAAATTAAAAAAACTCTAAAATTCTCTATATCTCTAAACAATGAAGTGTGCTATGCATGCTATAAATGAACGGTGAATACTAGTTTTTAATAGCTACTTTAACCTTCCTTCATGTAAATATGCAAGCTTGAAGTGATTTTGAGCTCAAATTGCTTACAAATGAAAAAAACCACAATAAAGAACCATATATATATAGTGAACAAAATGAGATAAGACAATGGTGAAAAATGAGAGTATGAGATTGGTAACCTTTACAACTGAAGAATCGACGGAGGAATCGAAGAAATCGACGGAGGAATCGAAGAATGGATGGAGGAACAATGGAGGGAGGAAGCAAGAACACTAGTGCAGTGAGCTTCAAAATGTGCTGAGCTCGGGCTCGGGGAGGAAGAAGGAGACGGCCGGGATATAAAGGGGGGACCTTTAGTCCCGGTTGGTGTCTCCAACCGGGACTAAAGGTCCCTCCCAACGGCTACTGCGCCAGACAGAGGTGGCAGGGACCTTTAGTCCCGGTTGGAGCCACCAACCAGGAGTAAAAGTCTACCTTTAGTCCTGGTTGGTGGCTCCAATCGGGACTAAAGGTCCCTGCCACCTCTGTCTGGCGCAGTAGCCGTTGGGAGGGACATTTAGTCCCGGTTGGAGCCACCAACCGGGACTAAAGGTATCTCTAGTCCCGGGCGCAAAAAATGCCGGGACTAGAGCCCATTTTGGCCAAGGATCAAAGGTCTGTTCTCTACTAGTGTGAGTTACTCTTTTTTTAAACCGGCCGGTCCTAGGTTTTTACCATCGGTGAAGCAATATTATACTATACCACACTATCACCAGGAACATGGTACGGTGCCATGTTCCATTTCCCGACACTACTGGAGGCGGGCTCTTTGCCGAGTGCCAATTGCACTCGGCAAAGGCAGCTTTGCATTCGGCAAAGCCTTTGTCCAGTGCAACACTCGGCAAAGAGCCTCCGTCGAATCCCCCTTCCGATAAAGGCTGCTTTGCCGAGTACCAAATTTCGGGCACTCGGCAAAGGCTTTGCCGAGTGCCGTGCGGGCCACTCGGCAAAGATTTTGACGCCGTCGGCCGACGACCGACGCCGTCAATTTTTTTTAAAACTCTTTGCCGAGTGCCACAGCTCCGGCACTCGGCAAAGAAATTTGTTTTTTAAACCTCTTTGCCGAGTGCCACAGCACCGACACTCGGCAAAAGGGTGTTTTTTTTATTTTTTTTAAATTTTCTTTGCCGAGTGCAATGGTCATTGCACTCGGCAAAGCCACCTCTAAATTTCTTTTTTTTTTTGTTTTTTGCTTTTCCATTTAAACAACAATGCATATATATATATAATAGAAACACAATTCAACAGCAATAAATTACAAACCACATTTATATATTATAAATGACCAAATTTGTCCAAAATCCCATAATTTATTACAAACCACAAGTTCATTGTCCACAAGTTAACAAGTTCGATACATAGAAACTACTCCACAAGCGGCTCACGACGACTGCGCCCCAGCGTGTGATCCCGGCGAGGGTCCGGGTGCGGATGGCCCGACTTGCGATGCCGGGCGACCCTCCGACCTGGTTCGACGCCGCCCTCGATGTCCGCTGCACAAAAAAGAAGATATTGCATGTGAGTGACAAGATAAAAATGTAAGGAGTTTAAAGAAAAGTTGAAAATTTTGGCAGAACCTCCCCTGCACGGGGAGGTTTCCAAAACCTGCAAGAAAAACATCGGCACGAAGGCCGACACATCAACTAACCCGGCACGAAGGCCCACACATCAACAAATCTGGCACGAAGGCCATCTCTAGGTTTGACACTAAGCATGAGCACAGAAAGTAAAACATACTCACCAGAGTAGACTGTAATGGTGGCTGTGGTGCAAGCAGGTGTAGTGGGATCTGCCAACCTTGTTTGCTCCCCAAGTTGTTGCACGAACCTGAGCAAACCTTCTTGCTGGGCCTCAACAGCTGGTAGCCATCTGATGCTCGGCCTCCCGCTCGGCACCCCGCTCAGCCGCCCGCTCAGCGTTCCTGAGGCCTCCTGCTGGGCCCGAAGTTGCTGCAGCTCAGCCTGCAAACATTTGACCCTAATGTTTAAATATTGCCAGAGCTAAGGAACGTAAAAGTCAAAGAACGATGAATGAAACTTGGTAATACTTAATGGGAGTGCCGCCACTGTTGTCGGCCATTGGCGTATGTGGCATGCTAGAGAGCTCATGCTCGCTGCTCGGAGGCGGTTCAGAGGAGGAGTAGAGCCCATGTTGAGGATTGCCATTCGGCCAAGCTAGAACTGCCCATGCTTCTTGCCTTCCCCCACCCCGCATCACGATCTCAGGATCAAGGCGCTCCTCGGTTCCTCGGATCGTAGGCCGACCCGTGGAATGACCTTGCCGCCTCCGTTATGTAAGAAGTGAGCGGGTGTGGATGCTGGAGTTGGTTTGTACGCCTCTGGGCCCACATCCGGGTTGTACTCGATGTTGGACCTTGTCGGGCCCATGTGGGCCAGAGCATACGCAGTGAGTTGGCCAATTGGCTGGCCACCGTGCGCCGCCGACTGCGAGAAAGACAACAACATGTGGTTAGAATCATGCAGAATTGAGCCCGGCTAGAATAGACAAATGGTGCAGACTTACATATGTCTTTGCATACTTGCTGAGGCTGGCGCTGGCCCTGATGGTGAGGGGCACCAAGGCATCAGCGCTCGCTGGTCGCTTTTCTCCTGGTGCTCCTTCTGCCAGTCCACGTCCAGCCATTTCTCCACTATAGCAGCCCAGCAATCGGGGTGGGGGCACACCAGCTTGGAATCGCCTACAAGCCATCAAAGATCAAATAAGGATTGAACCCATCCGTTGCCAGCGCAACACGTACATTACGGGCCTCTTCATCTTTGCCACGATGGTTGCCATTAAAGCTTTTCCATGCTTCACCATCTGCTGGATGTACCATCTTGTCAGGATTGTATCGAACGCCATTCTTGTGCCATGTCATCTGTTTCGTGGACTCCTCGAACATGAATAGTCGTTGGAGCCTCGGTATGATCAGAAGGTGTCTTAGGACTTTCATGGGGATGTCCTCATTCTGCTCCTTCTTTCCATCACCTTTGTCTACCTCCACATACCTAGAGGATTACCACTTTAGACAGTACTTTGCATCTTGTGTTCTTCCCTAAATAGGACGCACCAGTTCGGACAACAATGTATCTGCTCATACAGCATCTTCAGTGCCCAAAGGAGTCTCGTTGACTCGTACAAGCTGCTCGCCAGATGATGACCCTCCGGAAGCAGCCCCCAATAATTGCCATCATAGCATCGAAGCAGGCTCGAGTCATGTTGTGCTAGGACTTCAACCCCAGTAGGCGGCCAATGGCATCTAGTTGAGAAAACCATTGTCTTCTCATGTAGGACCTTCTGTGCCGAATCCAACATGGCCAAGAACGCCTTAGCGCTAGGCTTCTGGCTCCTCCTCCTATCCTCCTGCTCGTCCTCCGTAGGCCTTTCAGCAAACGTCGCATCCTCATAGTCACCTAACCATCCTGGTACCCCGCCATCACCGGTCAAATGCCTCCAAGCGTCGTCTCACGGCCTCCTCTCTGGACGATAGGCTTCACCCATGGGACACCCCACGGGTATAGTTTGCATAAATCCATACTTGCAAAGATGCTGCACCATGACTTCCCTTGTTTTTCTTTTCTTGTTTTCACATTGACTGCAGGGACAGAACGTGTCTCTCGCTCCCTTAGCTGCCATAAATGCATGGTCCAAGAATTTCTCGGTCTTATCCATCCATTCACGGGTGATTTGAGCCTAACTTGGGCGTCCCATGTATATCCACTCACGGTTATCCATCCTCTAGCAGATACACAATAACTGAGTAATATAAACCATCAGTTGCATCTGCACGGCGTGTGCCTACTGTCCTAATAGGTGAGGATAGGTCCTAATCCCACCCGCGGATGCGTGATGAGGTTAGTTTCCATGCTCTACTTCCGATCCGAGAACGAAATTTTGGCATCACCTCCCCGTTTCCTGTTCTCCCGATACACGTCCTAGAAGGGGAGAGTGTGTATCCGGAGAACAACAGTGAGGTGGTGCCGAAACTCCGTCTCGATCGAAGCAGAACATGGAAACTAACCCATCTACGCATCCGCGGGCTGTCCAAAAACGTGGACAATCCGAAACAGATACGGTCAAGAAAATGCAGAGATCCACATACCTCCCAACCGTATCTGTTTTCGGATGGGAGACGCCTAACTGGGCTACATCGATCTATGTTCTACAATGGTAAGGATTGAGAGCTCAATTATACCTAGGTGGGTGGGGTGGAGCAAGGCCAGCGGCGTAGATGGCGAGTCGGTTTGCAGTGGCGAGTCAGCGCTGTGCAGGTAGGACCGCAACGCCGACGAAGACGATCAGGGTCGTCGAGGTGCTCTGGTTCCCCTCGACAGGTCCTGCTCTTGCAAAAGAAGAAAAACATCACTAAAAGTTAAAAATTTCGGCTAGGAATAGAACCTCCCTGCACGGGGAGGTTTCCAAAACACTACAAGAAAAACCATCGGCACGATGACCGACTCCACATTTGGGGCACGATGGCCAACACAACCAACAAACCCGGCACGAAGGCCGTCAACGACATAAACGGCACGATGGCCGACAACCCTAGGCTTTACCTTGTCCTCCGGCCGAGGGCGGGGATGACGGCGTGGTACGAACAGTTTTGACGACTGTGGACGAACGGCTATGGATGAACGTTCGTCCCCTCCACCTCGGCTTCCTCCCCACTATCCCCTTCTCCTCCTCCTTCTTCCTCCTCCTTCTTCTTCCTTTTTTCTTCTCCTTCTTCCTCCTCCTTTTTCTTCCTTCTTCTTCTTCCTTCTTCTTCCTTTTTTCCTTCTTCTTCCTCCTTCCTCTTCCTGCTACCATCTTCCTCTTCCTCCAGAGGCTGCGGCGGGCTAACCGGGGGGCTCACTTGGGCCGGCGTGGGCAGGCGGCAAGCGGGGAGGCAGGGTAGGGCGCACGATGTGGGGGCGAGAGCAGCCGGGGCGGCCCGGAACGGTGACCGGAGGACCAAACGGGGTGGGGCGGGGAGGCGGCCAAGAGAGGGGTGTGGCGGGGGGGGGGCGAGGGGGGGCAGGGGGCGCCGGGAGGGCGCAGGCGCAAGAGGTGGCAGGGCCGGAAAGGAGCCGGTGGACGGCGGACGGTCGGGGTGGGGAGGGCGGCACAGGGCGGGGGGGGGGGGGGGGGGGGGGAGGGCGGGGGCAGACCGCCGGCGGCGGCGGGCGCGGGGCGAGCTGGGGTGGCGAACGGCGGCGCGGGCGCGGGGGTGTGGCGTGCGTGAGTGAGTGTGTGGGCGGCCCACACATCTTAGTTAGGGGTTTCCCCCCTTTGCCTGAGTGTTCTGGGCCGGGCCGGCACTCGACAAAGGCTTTTGTTTTTTTTAAAAAAAAATTCTTTGCCGAGTGCCATTTCCTGGCACTCGGCAAAGGACCCTCTTTGTCGAGTGCCAGGGCCGGCACTCGGCAAAATATTTTTTTTTGGTTTTTTTTGACCCATTTTTTTTGTGAGGCCTTCCCACGTTATTTAAAACTACCATCTTCAAATTTAGGACAATTTTTGACTTCCTTTTTTGCTATATATTTGTTAAGTTTTTTTTGGTTTCGTTTGAATTTTATGGAATATTTCTTTCAATTTGAACTGCAGGTCATGGATCATAATCACATTTGGTGTTTTCACTAAAATGATATCATGATATTTGGGGTCTGTTGCGGCCGTATCTAGGAACTCACATGAAATTTCGAGCCATCTTGTGACGTAGCATGACGAATCCTTTGTCTCTTGGTAGGTTACTGGTACCTGAGTGAAAAGTGTATTCTAAATTATATAAAATCCGAACGAAGTCCGAAAATGACGAAACTTGTCGGGGGCGTCGTGTTATCGCATGTAGAGTCTATGGTAAAAAATTGAGGAAGGTTTCGAGCAAGTTGCGACATCGGATGCCTAAAACCTAGACATTCTCCACGTGTGATCACAATCTTATCCCCAGAGTGCGGGGAACGTAATGCGGGAACGCACTGGCAAAGCTGGCGGCACTCGGCAAATCTGCGTTCTCTCTCGTAGTGCGGGAACGTGGGTCAATCTTATCCCAGAGTGAAAACTCTTTCTTAACGAGCATACACACGTTTCACGACTCAATCGCGTCCCGGGACTGAGAGACGTTCATGCTGTGCATGCATGGCCTGATGATGATCGAACACGGATTCAGTTTATATATTAATTAATTCTGGACAGACGCATTATTTATATATCTCCCTCGTGCGCATGCATATGCCTTCTCTCTTCAGGTGATCAAGCAGTTAACACGTGCGTCGGTAAAGACGCTTTGCTAAAAAATCATGACTGAAAGTATTGTTCGCTGATTTGGTTCTGTGAGAGAGAAACACTGTTCGTTCGCTAACATAAGACAATGCGAACATGGACAAATGTACTTGGCGTAGGACTCCGAATGTACGTTGGTGTTGGGCTCTTTCCCAGTTGCGTAACTCCTGCAACCTGCATGCGCACGGCCATCTTCTGCATGCAGACGCGCCAGATGAGAATTAATATTTTGGATTCCTTCAAAACACAAAATATGATATAACACGAGCAACGCTGTCTAATTTACAGACGTGGCAATACAGTAGAAACACACGCACCTTCCATCCTCAGTTCCAAATTAAAAGTTTATTTGACTTTTTTGGTATATCTATTTTGTTACATGTATCATGCCAATATAAGAGCCCCATCTAAGCCAAGAGTCTAATTTGTCATCATCACAATTGCATTCATGCATCATGCCATCCAAAATACTGATGCCGGATGATTCTTAGTGCACTAAACTCATGATAAATAAATGATACATCAACAGTTTTGGATGACTTGCGCTAACAATTTGCATGCTTATAAGCTATATCAGCACTCATGACTACTATATATGCTCCTACCACTATGCCTAGGATTTTCCATCCTTCCAAAATGTTGCAAGAGATAGAGCTACCTGCCATGCTTATATCTTGTAAGAAGCTATATATGAAGTTATGGACGGAGGCAATGAACTCTGAAATATTAGAGGAAACCAAAATACCATGCCGAGTCACCTACCCGTTCATCGAAACCACAACCGTGTCGTGTCGTGCCTCCTCTTCTTGCTCCTCTGCCTGTTTTGCGCTGGCCAGCATATCGTTGCTAGGGCAGCCGGTACCATCCACGTCCCGAAGTCTGACTCCAGAGCCGCCTCCTGCCCAAGTCTTCTTTACTTGTATGGCAAAGCCGAAGCTATGAAGGCTTGCTGTGGAGGGAGGAAAAAGCACATCACAAGATTCCAATGGGTTAGGTTTTGTACTGCTACAAAAGACAAGCTCGCTCGGAGACGAGCACAGTACACAGCCCACAAGATGTTAGTCTCCTGGGCCCATAAGGATTCATAGTTGTGAACTTGTGATACTATTGTTTAACTTGCTGCAAAGACTATACTTTTACTTGCAATTGGTTCATAAAAAGGTCGACCAGTCCACCGGTGATGTGTACTTCACAGATAGAAGCACGTAGTATACGCATCGGCATAACACTCAGATCATGATAAACCGTGACTCCTTAAACCGTGACTCCCCCGGCCAGCTGATGAAGTATGACGCTGTCATCTGTTCAGGTACTCGCTAAAAGGGCCTAACGCTGGCACCTACGAGCTCTACGAGCTCTTTGCTGACTTTGGGTACCTGGACAACATCCACTACGTCAGATATACTTTGCAGGGGCGGCTAATGGATATTTGTAGGGGCGGTTTGGCAAGCCGCCCCTACCAAAGCGTGGCTACAAATCGCCGATTTGTAGGGGTGGTTCCCAGACCGCCCCTACAAATCGATTTGTAGGGGCGGCTGGTGTTTACCAGCCTCCTCTACAAAATTGATTTATAGGGGCGGCTGTAGTACCAGTCGTCTCTATAATACCTGTTTGTAGGGTATAGTACATTTTTTCGGCAAAAAAATTCAAATTTATAATTCAAATCCGACCAGAATATATATATATATATATATATATATATATATATATAATTCGAATCTGACCAGAACATATATAATTCAAATCTGACCACAAACACATGCGTATTATATAAACTACCATTACAAGTCCAATTCATAAAAATATAAACAATCAATCATTAAATAGACATAATTCACGTGTCTAATTCGTTCCACTTCTCCCTCCCTTCTCTCTGGCACACGGTGCACTGGGTGAACGGGGCGATAGTGGCGCAACAACTCTCTCTCCTCTCTGTCTCGCGACAGCGCTCCTCGCCGGCGGCGCGCTCATGTGTTCTCATGGCTTCGTGCGCTCACAGCGAGTACACCGGTGGGCCAAGGGTGGAACCTTGGTGGCTATGGCGCTCGGCGTAGGTGTCGCGGCGCGGGTCGACGACAGTGACCTAGAGGTGCGGCGGAGTCCGCACCGCGGCGTGGTGCACGGCGGAGCTCCCACGAGGTAGGACCAATGTCAAATTCCATACACACATTATTATCAACGGCCTAGAGCTAGCCTTTCAGTCTCATGAAGGTGTTGGTACTGAGGATTTCTACCTAAGTCAGAATCTCGATCATGGTAGGTGCCTTTGATGTGTACAATCTGGTTCAATATGAAGTTGCAAAGGTCGCCGACGAGCTCTAAGAGTTGGTCATCCTTGTATGGGTCTCTTTTCATTTCTTTCTCTTCTTTCCACTACAAGAGAACAAGTTTCGGTTTAGTATTTCATATCATGTGCGAAGTTTTTATACTACGGGTGAAGATGTTCAAACTTACCCTTAAGGGGTGTCTCCTGTAGGCACCGGTGTTACTCATCATAGAACATACATAGTATCCACAATGTACACTCCTAGGCTTCTGCTTGGGGCACTGTGTGTTTTGCATATGGAAATGTTAAGTAATGCTTTTGACTGCTATGTAATGGAGTACTAAAGTAAGTTACACTTACCGCACATAGTATTTTTATAGCCAGCCTTTCCTTCCTCACTAGATCATGCCTTCTGTGATGTTGATTGACATAGAACCTGAACGTTACAAGTATGTATACAAACATATAAGCTAATGAGGATTATCGATATGTATACGTCTTGAGAATCGATATGAAGTCTTTGTATGTCATCGGGTCCCTACCTATTGAATCAAAGACCCATGCCATGCTCCTTCCGACATCGACGCCTATAAAAATCCAGTGGTTGCTGCATGGATTTAATCATAGAACTAGATAAGCTATTTTGCATCGAATAAAATATATCGAACAAAGCTTTAAGTATAGATTTAAACTTACTCGAAGTTGTATGATAGCCATATAGTAGAGTTGTCAACACGGAATTTCGTCCCGTGCCGAGGACACACGAGCAAATCGGAAGGGTCCGCTCGATGGAGCTGGAGATCCACCTAGCTTCAGCGCAGGGCTGGTCAATCCTGCGCACTCCTCCCGAGACATGTCAGTCAATTTGACCATGCAATTAATAAGAAGGGAAAGTTTATCAGTAATTAAGGACGAAACATGCCGATGTTATCAGACAGTCCCGAATGTGCGGCTCTAAGAGCCGATATGAAAGGAGATCGACTAAATAGTCGATTCCAGCATATTCATAAGAATAAATCGGTTAAAGCTCATGGGGTTGTGTAAGATGAATCGGTTATCACTCTGGATGAATATCATTGTTTAAACAAATATTGGTCAATGGCAATAAGATATTAACAATAATTAGTTCATGCTAAGCCAATGACTGCAAGTAACCGAACTCCTTTATAAAAGAAACAGTTTATCATCATTCAATCATTTAATAGAGATAAATCTAATGAACATATTAGATCTCATCTATCGCTATAACCAGTGGGGCATGAGACAGAATCATGCAGGCCGTAGAAACAACAATAGACTCGACGACCCTGACTTATCACTAATATCAGTGGAGCATGAGGCAGAATCATGCAGACCGTAATACAATAATAAAATCATGGGGCTAACACATCTTTCAACCTATCGCTACTTCAATGATCTCGTGATGCGAACTGTTCGTGAAAGCGCTCGATATCGGCTAAAACAATCGATTTAGGCATAACGCACAGTTAAGGTCATGCCCTCTTAGGAATAGATCTACCAAATAACGATCCCCACTCCACTGTGCAAACAGTGGGGTGTGAGGCAGAATCACACAGGCCATGATAACGGGCCATGGAACAGTTTTTGCTAGCCAATAGATCTACTCAAGATCAAACATGCCTTAACTGCACGCTATGCACAATCAAGATTGACGTAAAACAACCGATAAAACATAACTCATTGTTTAAAGTGCAGATTAGGTCAGTTTAGATTAACAAACGATGGGTTAACAAAGATATAAGGCCAATCTAGATCAATCCCAATCGGGCGAAGTGATATTGCTGTAATTAAGTAAATAATGGAAGCAACAAGCAATATCGGTAACTTAATGAATCTATCCGAAGGAATGCCACCATTAGATAGAGCCGATAACTTGACCTTAATCTAGTTCGAGCAGTGGAGGTCGACCGAATCGATGCAGCCGTACGAACAGAGGTATAAGCCATGACGGTACTTACAGACAAGTAGTGGAGGTCGACCGGATCGATGCAGCCGTACTTGTTGAAGGACTCGCCGAGATCTACTCTACTCCTACTCCTAAGGGGTGGCCGGAGCCAAAAAAAGTAAATAACTGGTATTTGATTGATTGTGTGTCTTTTACAATAGTCGGGCTTTTATATTTATACCCGGGACCTATGCATGACTTCTATCTAAGCACGACTCATTGCAATCCTAGAGAAAACATTCCTAATTTAAGATAACTTGGACTCTAATCTTTCCCTTTTTGTAGAGTCCAATATGTCTTGTCCCAGCGGCGATTGTAGCGCCTTGTCAAGCAAGAGGATCAGCTATTGCGGCTAGAAGAAGTCTTGTGATATCACCTATGTCTTCTCACCATGCTCGCAGAGCTGTTCTAGTGTTTGCAAGGGCTAAAATGTATGGACACATTTCCCTTGTTTGTTCCACCAAACGCCCACTGGGAAAGCCATAGGCTTCTTTCCCACAGTTTCCCAGTCACTGAGAAATCAGTTGGGCATCTGTTAGGTGGGCGGTCTTTCCCCTTCTCCTGGCACAATTTTATCAACGGGTCGATGTGACTCGGTTCACGATGACCTTCGGCCTTGTGGGGACCCGGACTCCCTTCGATCCAAAGAAGCTTTGGTGAATCGGTCTCTGGTCAATGTAAGTTCTCCCATGATATTTTGTAATTTGGGGAAGCAATAAGTCTGAATTGTTATTTCTTCATCATTTGTCCCCTGAATTTCTGGAGTGTTGATCCATTTCTACATCTGATTTCAATTTCACACCTCCGATGAAACCTATCTCCTCGCCTTCCTGGGCTATATATACGGGCCACGGCTGGGGATAAAAAAATAACCCACTTTGTTTCAAACCTTCTGCATCCTTAGTATAGTTCTGGCTTTTCCGTAGGTTTGAGATCATGGAGAACAGCAAGAGGTCTGCTGAGAAAGCCCTCGAGGGATCTGCATAGTTGCGCCAGCGCATCCATTGTCAAGAGGGTGCAACTCATGATGCTCCTATCATTCCAAAGTAGAGGGCCGACTCTGCTTAGCCTTTAGGGTCATCCTCAGCACTAATTCGTCGCTAGCTCCCCCGCTATCCGAGGAGGCCAAGAGATAACAACGACCTGATCGCTTCCATTGACTGGACCGGTGAGAAACTTGCCGACTGCCTCTCCATTGCAGAGTCGGCTCTGGCCATAGTTCAGGGCCGATCACCCCTTGAGGCCAACGCGGTGCGGGAGAGGCTGGCCAAGGCTGAAGCTAGAATTGCTGGTGAGACATTTACCATAATTATCTGTTTCTTCTTAACTTTTGCCTCCAAGATCCTGATCACCTCTTCCTTGAATCCTTTTGATCTATAGGCTTAGCTGGAAAGCCTTCGTTTAGCTACGGACCATGCGGCGGGATTCATCAATGCTAGGGGCGTTGTTCTGGTGGTTCGCTTGCACAACATCCCTAACCGCGTTAGAGAAGTCGCTCTTCATGGCGTTCATCATGGTGCTGCCATGGTGTTGGCTGCTATGCAAGTTCACTCCGGCCACGATCTTTGGCTTCTTCCCCATGGAGCTCCAGCCACCGGATACCCTAGAGATTATGGGTGCCTGGTTGAGGATTTCTTCGACACCGCCAACTCTGTAGCCCTGACCTTTCAGGCCGATGACATAATAAACAAAGTGTTTTCTGGTCTATAGCCTGTAATAAGTGATATTAGCAAACTATTCCCTTGTCTCTAATGATTTTCCTTTTGCTTTATACTTCATGCATCACTTTGTCCGTGTTTGCCTCGCTCCTGCAGGCGATACATATCGTACCGGCTTTTACCCCTCTGGGTTTATCTCCGCACTAGAAGTGATACCCTTCTGGTATCGGTTATTAGAGCTGACAGCCGAGCAAATTGGTTTTCAAGTATTAATCCAAACGTTAGGGTAATATTCCTTTAAATATTCCCCATTTGATTGCTCTACCAAATTCCTCTTCTCCTCTCAATGTCTCCAAAATGTAAGTATTACCAGGCACACAACGTTTGATCCGATAAGGTCTCTCCTAATTAGGCAACCATACTGGCTCTCTTGCTCTTGGCCATCAAGGGTAATCCATCCCTAGCTTTCTCCGGAGTCTTATTGCCATTGATTGTCATAAGTACATCCTCGAGAGTATTACTGGATCAGCCAAAGTAGGCAAACAACAGATCGCGGGAGCTGATGCTATTCGACTAGAATTGTTGAGAGCGATCCATGATGTTCCAGACTTGAAATCTGCATGTCGACGCGTATCTTGTGTAGAACCAATCATACTCTCCGTTATTTAATTACGCTTCTTCTTTTAGCTAAAGAGCCGATTTGATACAGCCGATCCTAGACTTCTAATCTTAATCCAATTAAGTCTAAAAACACGGCCTTCATTAAGTGAATCCCTCGATCTTCTATCTTCAGTTGCCCAACGCCGTATTCTCATCGGTATTAGTGAAGTGGCGCTTCGCCTTCTATTAATTGTGGTTGCCTTTTGCGTGACCCGAGGTGTCCACCTCTTCGCTTCATGTCTTCAAATATCAGCCGAGGGCTTCGGCCTCGAACACATCTCCATTCGCAACTGTTCCTTCACTTTCCTCCACCTACCGAAACCCTATAGCGGTTTTCTTTCTTCCTTCCGTAGATCTAATCATCCTTTATGGCCGGCGAGGACAATCGAGGCAAGCGCGCAACGGAAGAGATCACAGAGGAGAACATGCCGATGAACCAGCATCTCCGATGCCTGAGGTGAGATTGACATTTCTTGTTTATGATGAAAAACTATTCTGACTCGCCTATAGGTTTGTTGTGAATGACAGTCTTCGTCCCCTTCCCAGGGCCGACGAGCCCTCCGATGCGGTACCTTTTGCGTCCTCCTCATCGTCGGATTCCTCCGACTCGTACAACGGTGATGATGCCTAATGCTTCCTTCGAGAGTGGAGGGCAGCCCAGAACCACTATTCTGAGGTGACCCGGGAGAATGGCCAGCTTGAGAACCATCTCGAGGTCTCTCAAATGGCCCTTCATGCCGCCGAAAAAGAGGCCAATGCCATTTAGGCACGGTTGGCCGAATCTGACGCCATGGTGGCAGGTAAGATGAACCCCAGGAACGCTTTTACTCCGATTTCCATTGTCTTTATCTTGATAGTCTTTTTGTTCCTGTGATTGCCAGCCCTGACGGTGCAGTTGGAATCTATCCAACTAGCGACGAACGTGGCCGCGGATGCTGTCAATGCTCGAGGTTCCCCTATCGACGCTCGCCTCTGAGACATCCTAGCCCACATTCGGGAGATCGCCCACCACGGCATTTGTCATGGTGCTGTAGTGGCGCTGACCACGGCACAAGTCCAAACTGGGTACGAGCTCCACGCCATAGAGACTAGTTTCCCAATGGGCGACGGCCCTGAGGAACATGAGGATCTGCTCGAAGAATTTGTTATGGCAGCGGAGGCCATAGTAGACATCACATCCGCCCAGGATGTGGTGAACAAGGTCTTTGACTAGATGTATCTAGGGTAATCCGATGAACAAAGACTCCTATTCTTTTCATGAATGTGTCTCAGTGCAATGCTTCTTGTGTATGACTGTTTTTGCTTTTTGTCTTTGCTCTATAGGCGATACATATCATATCGACTTTTATTGTCTTTGAAGATTTTCATTTTTTGAACTAGAGGCGATACCCTCCTGGTACCGGCTATTAGAGCCGAGAATGAAAAAGCTATCAAATGTTGATCAGATGTTAGGATAACGTCCCTTTAAATATTTCGCCGTAGAACTTTTCATACCAAAGGTTAGATGATTGATCAATCTGGAGCAAGCATTTCGTTAAGTGCAACAAAACTTCGTTTAAGAAATCCATCGATTCTTATCCGCACTTAGGATTCCATTTAGCATTCATATGTCGGCCTAAACCCATACTCAGAACTAATGCTTATTTTCCTTTATTCCAATGGCCAAAATCTTGATCAGATGTTAGGATAACGTCCCTTTAAATATTTTGCCGCAGAACTTTTCATACCAAAGGTTAGATGATTGATCAATCTGGAGCAAGCATTTCGTTAAGTGCAACAAAACTTCATTTAAAAAATCCATCGATTCTTATCCGCACTTAGGATTCCATTCAGCATTCATATGTCGGCCTAAACCCATACTCAAAACTAATGCTTATTTTCCTTTATTCCAATGGCCGACGTGAAGCCATGACTATCCACTAAAACAAACTTTTAGAGTTGATCGCTTGCATCGACTGTTGGTTTTCATTGCTGATCTTAATGAAACCTCCTTCCCATAACTTGCCAGAAAAGCATTCGAAGTCTCCTAGTTCCCAAAAGATTGGATCGGCTGTTGCAATGCTAACAGATTCATCAGCGCGAACCACCTCAACATCATCTCCATGCCACTAAATCAAACACTGATGCATGGTCGACGGCACACAATAGTTCGCATGAATCCAATCACGACTGAAGAGCAAACGGTACAACCCTTTTCCATCGATGACGAAGAATGTGGTGAGTAGAGTCTTACTTCTAATTGTCAATTCGACATTTATTGCCTCCCAAGTCTTAGATGTATTACCTCCAAAATCCTTAAGCATCATGTGAGTCTCCTTCAGATCTTCTGGCCCTTTACCAAGTTTACAAAAAGTGGTGTAAGGCATAAGATTGACAGAAGCACCTCCATCCACTAACATCTTGTTCATTGGCTTCCCATCAACAAGACCTTTCATATATAAAGCTTTTAAGTGTCGATGCTTGACTGGTTTATCAAATATTGCTTACTGTACAACCGTTAACTTGGCAACTATCTCCTCATATTCTGATTCATCAAAATCCAAATAAACTTCTTGATCTGCCGGAGCTCTGAATTCTAATGGCAACAGAAATGTCATTTGGATATTAGCCGATGGTTGCTTTCTATCGGCTGTTTGCTTGGTACGCCATACTTGAGGTTTACCGGATGCCTGAGCCTATTCCATCTCTTTATTCCTTAGGCATTGCACCCTTCTCTTCTGGCTTCTTGTTAAACCTCCTGGACACCATTGGCCTTCTTGCCAAACATATTCTCTTTCATTGCCTTCTTCTCCATAATCAGCCCAGTCTTGGTCAACAACTCGCTTTCCAAGCCGATCATGAACACTTTCATTTTTTAAGCGCCAATCCATGTTATTATGATGATATGCATCTTGAGTATGGATAGATCGGCGGTTGGTTTGAGATTGCCTAAACTCCCAATATTGATTGCTACATTCTGGACAGTCATGTCTGGTAGATAACTCCAAACCTTCATTCTAGCAATGTCTGAAGAAAGGACAATTCTAATGTGATTCGGCTTGCTTCCTTTCGTACCTCTCTTTTTCCAGTTGACGCTGGTATTCTTGATCCTTTAACCAACGCTGATAATCCTTTTCCTTCTGCCGCTGCCACTTATTCAACAGAATCTGAGATGTAACTTGCGGCTTTGTCATCCCTGCTTTTGACGTTCCTCCCTGCTCGTATCAGCTCTTTTGCTTAGCATGACGTCTTCTAATTTCTCTGTACTCGTCAGCCGATATTTGCATCTTGGGATCAACTGTTCCAGCTTCTTTTGATTTGGTTGATGTTAGGATCTTAGTCTTTCCTTTGATCAGCCTAGCATCAACCATGTTTTGATCTCCTGGGAAAGGATTATCATCAACTTTCATTTTCCGAGGCGTATCAAATTTGAGCCTCCCTTGCTGAATAGCCCTCTGTATATGCTGCCAAAAGATTCTACATTCGTTAGTGGAATGAGAAGTAGTGTTATGGAACTTGCAAAACTTCTTATTCTTCAACTGATCAGGGGGCAACATAACATGACCATCGGGCAACTTGATCTGCCCCTTCTCAAGCAAAAAATAGAAGAGCTTGTCTGATTTTGTGACATCAAAGTCATAGCTCTCCTCGACTCCTCTTCCCCAAGGATTTGGCACCATTACTGTTTTCTTGCCCCAATTCCATTCAGCTACAACAACCTCTTCTTCTTCATCTTCATAGCTGTCATCAATTGAGTATGGATTATAAGCTTTGGCCACTGTGATACTCTTCTAGAATCGGGTATCTCTGCGCATACTCTGGAATTGGCTATCAAGCACTGCCACTCATTGAGCCAATTGACCCAAGTTGTCAAATTCTTGTCCCAGTAGCTTTTCTCTCCACATTGGCAGCATTCCTTGAACAACTAAAGTAGCTAGTTGATCATCAGCCAAGTTTAATGAGAAGCACAAGTTCCTAATCTCTCAGAACCTCTGAAGAAACTCAGTGCCCGATTCATTAGTCTTCTGCCTTATAGTTGTCAAATCTGTTATCTTCTTTTCTCTGGTCCAAGTATAAAAATATGTATGAAACTTCTTCTCTAGGTCAGCCCAATTGGCAATGGAATTGACTGGCAATGATGAAAACCAAGTGAAGGCTAGCCCTGATAGGGACAAGGAGAAGAAACGAACTTGATGGGCATCCTCAACTGATGCTTCACCCAATTGTGTAAGATACCGACTGACATGTTCTATCGTGCTTGTACTATCTTGGCCAGTGAACTTAGCGAACTCTGGGAGCCTGTAATTTGTGGGAAGAGTGACCAAATCATACCATTCTGGATATGGGCATTTGTACGAGAAGGTCAGCCCTTTTGGCTTTAGGCCGAATTGATTCTTCATCATCTCGGTCACCTTCATCAGCAACTCATCAACTTTTGAATTTGGATTTCTCTGTACTTGTTGACCCATCTATGGATTGAAATCCATGTGCCTTAATACCCTGGATTTGGAATCATGTGAAGGGTGTTATATTCTGATCCATAGTGATATCCTTGTGGAACCTCTATCTACTCGGTCCTTTGCTGGCTTGCTGCTTGAAGTCTCTGGTTATAGACATAAGGATCTATATCTCTACGGATCCTTTGAATTGATGGTGCTATTTTTTGAGCCGATGTCGGTATGTGGCCTAATGTGCCAAAATTGATCACCTGGTTATGACTTAGCCCCACCGGCTATTGCACATGCTGTACTAGTGGTCCAAGATTATACTGTATCTGATTCGTAGTAGTTCCTTGAGCTTGTTCAGATGAACCCTGAACTGCCTGGACATCACCATTACCAGCTGGTGCTGCTTCTTGATGGCTGGTACCGACTTGATTAGTCCCTTGGGTCGACGGATCTAGAATGTTGTAATAAGTCGGTCCCACTTGACCAACTAGAAACCCGTGAATCGCTTCTTTCATGGTGTTGTGGAATGTGTCCAAGAAAGCTTCATTCTGGCTTGATATGGCATCATGAACAGATTTGTCTACAACTTCCGTAAAGAAATGCATGTCTTTAGCTTCAGTTATATCTGTCTGTCCGTGTAATAGAACTCTTGGTAGTGGAAATTTCTGAATAATTGTGTTATCACGTGTTTTGGTGTAGGACAACAAACACTTGTTCTAAAATTCTTCTGTAGCTTTGTCGATGACATCTTTATCTCCAGCAGGTAGATCTTCATAATATATCATAAGGATGTTGTTGTTATTGTGAGCCGCCATGATGATTGTGGGGTCCCACCGGGCGTGCCAGAAATGTGTGTCAACATGGAATTTCGTCCCGTGCCGAGGACACATGAGCAAGCTGGAAGGGTCCGCTCGATGGAGCTGGAGATCTGCCTAGCTTCAATGCAGGAGTGGTCAATCCTGTGCACTCCTCCCGAGACATGCCAGTCAATTTGACCCTACAATTGATAAGGAGGGAAAGTTTATCAGTAATTAAGGGCGGAACATGCTGGTGTTGCCAGACAGTCCCTAATGTGCGGCTCTGAGAGCCGATATGAAAGGAGATCGACTAAATAGTCGATTCCAGCATATTCATAAGAATAAATCGGTTAAAGCTCATGGGGTTGTGTAAGAAGAATCAGTTATCACTCTAGATGAATATCATTGTTTAAACAAATATTGGTCAATGGCAATAAGATATTAACAATAATTAGTTTATGCTAAGCCAATGACTGCAAGTAACCAAACTCCTTTATAAAAGAAACAGTTTATCATCATTCAATCATTTAATAGAGATAAATCTAATGAACATATTAGATCTCATGCATCGCTATAACCAGTGGGCCATGAGACAGAATCATGCAACCCATAGAAACAACAATAGACTCGACGACCCTAACTTATTACTAATATCAGTGGGGCATGAAGTAGAATCATACTGGTCGTAATACAATAATAAGATCATGGGGCTAACACATCTTTCAACCTATCGCTACTTCAAGGATCTCGTGATGCGAACTGTTCATGAAAGCGCTCGATATTGGCTAAAACAGTCGATTCAGGCATAACGCAAAGTTAAGGTCATGCCCTCTCAGGAATAGATCTACCAAATAACGATCCCCACTCCACGATGCTAACAGTGGGGTGTGAGGTAGAATCACATAGGCCATGATAACGGGCCAGGGAACAGTTTTCGCTAGCCAATAAATCTACTCAAGATCAAACATGCCTTAACCGGACGCTATGCACGATTAAGATTGACGTAAAACAGCCGATAAAACATAACTCATCGTTTAAAGTGCAAATTAGGTCAGTTTAGATTAACAAACGATGGGTTAACAAAGATATAAGGCCGATCTAGATCAATCCCAATTGGGCGAAGTGATATTGCTATAATTAAGTAAATAATGGAAGCAACAAGCAATATCGGTAACTTAATGAATGTATCCGAAGGAACGCCACCCTTAGATAGAGCCAATAACTTGACCTTAATCTAGTTCGAGCAGTGGAGGTCGACTGGATCGATGCAGCCATACTTGAACTAGACAAGAGTCGATAACTAACTTATACCAGAGTCGCAGTGGAGGTCGACCGGATCGATGCAGCCATACGAATAGAGGTATAAGCCTTGACGATACTTACAGACAAGCACTGGAGGTCGACCGGATCGATGCAGCTGTACTTGCTGAAGAACTCGCCGAGATCTACTCTACTCCTACTCCTAAGGGGTGGCCAGAGCAAAAAAAAGTAAATAACTGGTATTTGATTGATTGTGTGTCTTTTACAATAGCCGGGCTTTGATATTTATACCCGGGACCTATGCATGACTTCTATCTAGGCAAAACTCATCACAATCCTAGAGAAAACATTCCTAATTTAAGATAACTTGGACTCTAATCTTTCCCTTTTTATAGAGTCCAATATGTCTTGTCCCAGCGCCAATTGTAGCCTTCGTCGTTATCTGATGGCGCTATTTGAAGAAAGTCGATTCCAGTGTTGCATTCGAATCAGCTGAAACCAATCTGCACGCAATTGATTCCTCGATGACTGATCTCGGGAGCTTTCAAGTCCTTGCGATTCTTCTTCCAAATTTTGGTGTAAACAAGAGTGCTGTTGGAGATTTTTAAAAGCCAGAGCAATGTATGCCAAAACCTTAAGGGACTCTTGCCTTAGTTTCTTCGCACGGATGTCCTCTTTCTCCCGAAGGGTCTTTCCAGCAGCTAGCTCTTTGGCATCCAGTTTCCACTGTCTAGGGTAATTAAAATTTGTTTGTGCTATAGCTTGAGGTTCTATATACCCGACTTTCACACTTGGCATTTGTTTTATAATGTGCACTTGCATTCTACAAATCATGACATAGGTTAGTTACAACAAAATCCAAAGATTACATTCATATCATATTGGGAGGACAAGGACTTACAGGCACCACGTGCGGATTAGATTCATTTCCATTGCTCCGAGGTGAAAGCATGTCTGCATGTCATTGAAGTCAAAGATAATTTTCCCGGCTGGGCTTCCAAATGTGCCGGTGGGGAAGCATGCTTGTACGAGGTCTATGGTCGTTAGGAGAACACGCAAGTACCAATCATGGAACCTTCTCATTCCAAGTGGTAGGCGCTGGATGTCCCGGTTTGGTAGGAAGGGCTTGCCTCTTTCATATGTTTTTGGGCAATCCTTTGACCATTTGATGGCATCAACATTTGGATACTGCTTTGCTGTTTGGTGGAGTTTACTAGTGATGGCCTCCTCAGAAGCCCGTGATGGGACTTTTTAACTTGGTTCTCAGGCTTGAACTGGTCATGGGAATACCACTTGTGCACCGATAGACGTCTTTCATCAGAACATAAATTGGTCTTATGGTGATTGGATGCTTCTTTCGAAGTTCCCATTCAGGCATGTCCTCGTCTTCTTATGCATCACCTTCTTCAGGAGGCACTTGTTGTTCATGTATCGGCTGTGCTTGTTGACAAGACTGTGGCATCTCATTATGCACTTGCTCGGTACGAGCTAGAGAAGGTTGTGGCTTATCAGGCACATGCTCGCTAGGAGGCGGGGAAGAATGTGGCATCTTAGGAATGTGGTGGTGAAAATATCTCCCCGTCCTCAACAACTCGCTCCAAATTTGAGAGAGGGGGAGGCGGCGAAGAAGCAGTCAATATAATGTCCTGTTTGTGCTAGAGGAATTGCGTAGTCTATCCTCCACTGCATGAACTCAGGCTTCATGGTACGCACCTCGACCGTAGTGTAGTTCGGTGGTATCTTATTATTGTGGTGTAAGCCACCAGGAGGATGTGCCACACCCGTTGCCACCTCCATCACAATGTTCTGTCGACTGTTGAGAAATAGCAATGTGCAACTAGTTGGTTCCCATATGCGATCGATGGGGGTTGTGGCTGTAGTGGAACCTTGGCTGCTAGGAACTTTCGGAGGGCTGCCAACTAATGCTAGTTCTCCCAGTGGCGTCATTAATGTCCGTGGCTCCATAGACAGTCCTTGCTCCTCCAGCGCCTTCACAACTAGAGCCTTCACTTGGAGCTCAAGATTAGCCTCCCAGTCTATGCCATGTTTCTTATACATGTGCCTGTCCTCTTTGAATCTGTGCTTCCAGGTCATCCTTTTCCCTAGTCCCCTGGTGCGGCCTATGTGCTCGTTGTTTCCCAAGCCTAGGCTAAGCTCATTCCTCTCTCTGGAAGGATTGAATGAGCCCTTCTCCTTGTCTTCAACATATTTCAGTATCCTTGATACTGCCTCTTGGGTCTCTGGCTTATCAAACTTAAGATTAGCGCCGGATGATTCTGTACTCCTCGCATATATCCAATTCCTTGAGCGTAGTTTCAAATTCTTCATATCGATATTCCCAAAAGTTGCGGCCTCTTCGTCCATCTTCCTAAACTGCTCTTCCTTGGCATAGTAGCCATTGGGGCCTAGATGATGATGGTGTTTGTTCCTCTTCGCCAGCTTGGTGTTACGGGCACTAAGCTCTAATGCCTCCGGTGAAGTCTTCTGAGCCACGAGCTCCTCCCATTGACTAGGAGTTATGTTGCTGAACTCGTTGAAGGGACTTAACCCCTTTTGGATATACTTCTTGTTGAGCTCTGACCTCCAACATCAGAATGACTCTCCCATGATCTTAAAAGCATTTTTTACCAGTTCTTGCTTACCCTCCAAAAATCTAAAATTGAGCTTCAGCTGCTTATCCCATAGTTCATCCTTTTTCTTCTCTGGTACCTCTTTCCAGTTAGGTATTGCTGGGTTCAATTTATCTCTTACTAGGTCCCCGATCGCATTATGGAATCGTCCTCTGAATTCCTTTGGCTCAAGGATCTCCCCTGCTGGCCCGACCTCCGTTATCACATAGCATGCCTTATCTGGATATTGATTTGCTTTTCTATCCCCTTGTTTCCTCTTTGGCTTGGTAGTCGTGTTCGTGGTTGTGTCTTGAGGTTGTGGAGCAGAGGCTTCAATGTATGTCTCTGTGGTTGTTGCCTCTGCTCTCCTTTCCTCTACTCTGTCTTGTCCGGTGAGATGTCACGGACATTGACGTCGTCTTTTCTGAGTTTCAGGAGAGACCTGTATATATGATAGGTCAAAGTGTTAGCAGAGGTAACACAGCCAAAGCTTTAGCAAAATTTACAAGCTAAGGCATTATCCCTACCTCCTCGTTTGGATCAAAATCCTTGTCCAAATCTTTGTCTATTGGCCTCCTTTTGGCTTCCCGTGGGAAAGGATCCTCGGGACTTACATATCCCTCTTCTGAGTCCTCATCATCATCATCCTCTTCTTTGCCTTCAGCAACCTCTCTTGCTCTTCCTTCTGCTCCCCCTTCCTCCTCGTCACACTGCTCCTGAGTAAGCATCACTTCTAGATCATTTTCTAACTCGTTATCGAACTGCTCCTGAGTAAGCTAGTCCTCTAGTGCTTGCTCCTCATAGGTTGGCTGCTCATCATGCTCGAGGCATCGGGCTGCACTGTCTGGTGTTCGGGACATTATTTCACGCTTTGTTCTCATAGATGTAAGAAAGTGTGCTTTTGGTACGCGAGAAGGTATAAGAAATCAAAAAGGTCTATAAAGCAAAGTAGTCCTATAAAACAACAATATATCAAAAAAACGTGTAGTAGCAGTAGTAGAGGCCTCAGAAATATGTCAATCATCATTTGATCATGAATTTGGAGCATCAAGGCATCATAACAGAGAAGAGAGGAGAAGGGAATGTAGGAGCGGCTGCTAATGATGCCAAGTTCCTCATAAGTTCTTGATCATGAACTTGGAGCATCAAGGCATCATAACAAAGAAGAGAGGAGAAGGTAATGTAGGGGCGGCTGCTAATGATGCCAAGTTCCTCATAAGTTCTTGATCATCAGCTCATATTTCATATAATGTATGGACTTGGACAATTTCATCATCGACAAAACAAAGGAGAGGAGAGGAGAGGAGAGGGGAGATTTGGAAAAAAAAACAACAGCTGCTTAGCAAACATAGAGCATCAGTTGATGGCAAAAGACAGGATCTGAGAGCAAAAGAGAGGACAAAAACAGCAAGTTAATACATAGGGATGCATAGTACCTGGGATTTAACACATAGGAAAAAACAGCAACCAGTAGTACTAGTAGTAGGACAGCAGTAGTATTAATAGTAGGACAACAATAGTAAGTAGTAGAAGTAGTGGAGTAGTAGTAGAAGTAAGACAACAATAGTAGTAGTAGTAGTAAGACAACAATAGTAGTAGTAGTATCAGTAGTACTAGCAGTAGTACTAACAGTAAGCTAGTAACTTGGTCAGCACAAGTGTTGAACATGCCACCTGTACAGTCGAGTCTCGAGTCAAAGCAAAGAGTCGGTAGAGAGCAGCAACAACCAGCAAGCCAAGCTAGGTTAGCGTGCACTACACTACTACAGTGATTAGGTAGCCAGGATATGCTTTTTTATTTATCCTATTTCATTTGTATCAAAGCGGCAAATATATGTGGGTAGCAATTCACTGGAGTACCAAAACCCATGCTGAGAAGCAAGGCTCACTCTAATCTTTTAAAAAAGGAGGCTTATTCCGGCCATTATTTATTTAAGAAAAATGACTAGTTAACATACTCTCGAAGAGATGATCTAAATTGTTTTTTAAAGATAAATTTGGCTATTATTAGGAAAAAGGGGTCTCCAGCAGCCTCTCCAAATCTAATTGCTCTCCATCCCTTCCTCTCCGCTCTCTATTCCTGGACAGCCCACATCGCTCACCATCTGGCCTGTTGGGCATTGATGCGCCGTCGGGTGGTGTCTCCCATCGGCTTGGGTGCCCAGATGCATCAGTTCTCTTTCTCAGCCGGTGGGCAGCCACCGCACTTCCCCTTCCCTGGTGCAGCCCAGGTCGACGGTGAAGAGGAATTGTCTGGTGACGCCTTGCTAATTTTATTTCGTTTCTTAGTTTGTTCATAGCAGTGTGTTGGTCTTGCTCTGAGCAGCAATGATTTAATTCACAAAAGAAAATCTAACAATGAGTTGTCATGATTGTTGTCCATATCTTGCTCCTCTGTTCAACGGATGAATTTTGGTAATATACTGTAGTGGATGGCTGAATTATACATGTCCTCTTGTTTGGGAATAATTGCATTAAGAAGTGATGCCAATGGAGAGTTTATGTAGCAATTTCAGAAATTGATGTTTGGCTCTGTGATCAGTACAAATAGCAATTTCAGAAGGGAGAAAATTGCATATTTTGGACTCTAATCATATTTGCTCTAGTAATTCTGATGATGTGGTTCTAGGTGAAGTTGAACAGGGTTTAACAGGATACTGAAATTTCGAAAAGAGACAAAACTATTTCCTGAAATGGTTTTAATCTTAATTAGTTGAACCAAAACAGACTATATGACATACTACTTCATTGCAACTGAGCACAAGGAGGAAGCTGCTAGTTTGGACGGGGAGTGCTAGAAAAGGGTGCATTTCAGAATTTCAGGTTAATGGTAACGATATAAGGTGATGTCGATGAAGACGTTAGAATAAAAGCCAGCTGATATTTTTTTAGATTATGGAAGCATAACTTCTAGCAATGGCAAATACTGATTTGCAGTACCATTTTAGATCAGTTGTTCCGGTTAGATGGCAATGGCAAATACAGAGGCAGGCTATGTCACTTGAAAGAGGGCAAGCAGAAGCATGTCAGTAATGCAGCAAATGCAGCCTGTGGGAGCTTGAGGAGCCCTGATGCTAGACGTGATGTTTAGTCATTCAACAGTACACAGAGGCAAGCAGTTGGCAGTGTTCGACACCATCCATCATCTCTGGTTTGCAGTCGCCAGATGGAGGCAATGATGTTCAGAGAGAAGTGAGTAGCGGCAAGCGATGCAGCCCTTTCCCATAAGAGGTTGTGCCGAAAGTTTAGTTTAGTTAATCAGATGAGTGGGAAGTTGTATAACCACAGAGCTAGCTGAGAGCTCGCCATGCATGTGCATGTTCTGAAATAAAGCAGAGACAACTACAAGCACTTGACCAGCTAGACAGCTGTCTTGCGACCAAGATTAGGAATGTATGTTATGTAACAATGGTACTAGCAGTAGTACTAGCAGTAGGAGAGCATAGGGATACATAATAATACATAGGAATATCAGTAGTACTAGCAGTAGATAACATAGGCAAGTAGGAAAATTTAGAAAGAGTACTGCAGCCCGACTTCTTATGGAAAGTATCACCAAACATGGCCAATGAAATCCAATTGAAATAAAAATTTAACCAAAGCCTTGCCTCATCACGAGCAACACATTCCAGCAACTAGTTCAACACGACAACATATTCACATAGCATCAGGTGGTAGTCAGGTAACATGATAAAAAATGCTAGATAGGTAACAGGATAATTATATATGGTTAAGTAAGTATTCTTCATGAAGAGTATATATCGTATATTAATTTTGTAATGTCATTCTATATATATGAGATTTGATATTTGAATAGTCAAAGTTAAAAAGAATAGTTTGATTTAGGCATATGACCTAGATGAAATTATATTTATTATGACCGAGGGAAGTACATGATACCACTGCTGGTAACTAATGTTAATTGATAGTAGTAAACTCTTAACATGAATACTGCTCATAAATGTGATTCCATGCTTTATTGTACAGATTGTTTTATAGTACTGTATGGCGCAACCTTGCTAGTTTCCATTTGTTGGGTTCATAAACCCGGGGTCCCTAATGGGCCTGCTTCCCAGCAAAAAGCTCGGCCAAGCAGACGATGTTGCGGACGACGCGCAACTCCTGGGCCAGCCCAAATACCTAACGACAGACCGGAAGGCCTCCGACTCTGACCCGCCTCTCCATCCGGAAGGCCTGGCCAAGGAGGGCGATGCTCGCTTCCGACTCCGACCCGCCTCTCCAACTGGAAGGCCAGGCCAAGGAGGGGCGACGCTCGGTTCTGACTCCGACCCGTGTCTTCGACCGGGTACACACCAAACCTCTGTGTGCAGCTCTTCTCCAACCGGCACGGTCGGAGCCGATTGGGAACGACAGAACGGGGACGCCCGCTCGGTGAGGACCCGAGAGATCAGGCGGAGCAGATAAGGTAAGGCGCACAAGTCAACCGCAATACCGAGGACCATACCCTACACACTTGCAGGATAGTACTATCAGGCCATGTCAGAAGGGTACTTAGCAACCTTTCAGACATGTCAGGACACGAACAGTGTTGTGGGCGTCGACATTTGTCCTACATTATGGTAGGCGCCGACATTTTCCATTCCAGAAGAACACGATGGAACCAACCACATGCATCAGGGCGTCAACAGTATTGTAGGCACCGACAAACCGTCTCGTACCCGATAGCATGGGCAACAAGACTAGGTAGCACACACACTCTCTCTCTCTCACTTGTAAGGTTGTCCTCTTCATCTATAAAAGAGGATGCGTTCTCTCCTAAAAGAGGACGATTCAGACAACGAACAACAAACAACAAACGGATCATTCCGACTCACTCTCTGCTAGCTTTAGACTTTCTAAAGCTACACAGAGCATATGTTCCAATACTTAGTGCACGTAGGAGCTCCCATCACTCTTGGCCCTTCGGTCCAGAGTCCGACCGAACCTCTAACACCCCATCTTACTCCCTCTCGTTTGTAACCCCACAGCAAACTTCGAGCACCTGGGCTCAGGAATAAAGTCTCCGATAAAATCAAACTAGACATTGGGCACGTTGCCTGAACCAGTATAAACCCTGTGTCATCGAGTGCTAGGCCACATCTGATCACAATGTACAGCAAAACAACAAATATTTACTAGTTGGTCACTTTTCGCACCAACAGTTGGCGCCGTCCGTGGGGAGGACGCCGTACGTTCATGCTTTTGGTCATCGGATGGCCCACCTTTTCGCCATCTTTGGCATGGCGGGCTCAAGCGATATGACTCACTTCGGCTCGCTGGAGTTTCCCGTGCTCCCACCTGTTGGGATGTGGGTTCCTCCCGTCTTCATGCCATCCCAGACCTTCGTCTTTGGAAGCCTAGACTTCCTCTTCGGTAGGCGGCATGGGCCCCGACCGGACCATCGAGGAGAGCGGTGAAACGCACCCTAGGCATGGTCGCTGACCCGATGACCGGAGTCCTAGCCCGGATGGCCCAGGACGATGGGCCTTTGGCCGACGCATCCAGATAGCGTCGTTCCCACAACGCTTCTAACCTCCTACCAACATCGCCAAATATACCGGGGAGACGAATCCTGGTATATGGCTCAAAGACTTCCGGCTCGCCTACCGAGCCGGAGGAGTGGATAATGACCACTTCATCATTCAATACCTCCCCATCTACGTGGGGGAACATGTTGGAGCATGGCTCGAATTCCTCCCACATGACAGCATCCACGACTGGGCGAATCTCAAGAGGATCTTCATCAGGAATTTCTAGCGGACTTATGTCCATCCTAGAAATTCCTGGGACCTCAAGACCTGCCAGCAGGAGCCCAATGAGTCCCTACGGTATTACATCTATAGGTTCTCAAAATGATGCAACTCCCTTCCCGAGGTTATCGACGCAGACGTCATCAGCGCGTTCCTCTCTACGACAACATGTGAGTCTTTGATTCACAAGCTTGGCTGTCTGAAGCCCCGAACCACCCATGACCTGCTCGACGTCGCCACGAACCACGCCACTGGCTAGGAGGTGGTCGGAGCAGTCTTTAACGGAGGCTGGGACAAGGGCAAGGCCAAGCGCGAGGATCAACACGAGGGCCCCTCCACGCAGAGGGGCGAAAAGAACAAGAAGGATCGGCGCCGACTGGCCAACTCCGCGTTGGTCACCGCGGCCGATCACGCGAGCAAGCAGCCCCAGCAGGGCCTGCCTGACCCCTTCGACAAACTCATGGAGAGTCCGTGCACCAACCACGCCTACCCTGTCAAGAACGTCTACAAGGACTGCGAACTCCTTAAGCGCTTTCTGCGATAGGCCGATGGGCCAAAAGAAGGAAAGGGCAAGGAGGCGGCGGCCAAGAAAGAAGGTGTGGTGGGCAAGGATGGAGATGGCTTTCCTGATCCCGAGGAATGCCTCATGATCTTTGGGGGATTTGATGCCATCTACTCCAAGCGCCAGCACAAAGTGCGCTACAGAGAGGCATGCGTCGCCGAAACGGCCATCCCCTCCTTCCTCAGCTGGTCAGAATCTCTGATCACTTTTGATCAGAGGGACCATCCTTCCCACATCGCCAGACCAGGTCGCTACCCTCTCATCGTCGATCCCATTGTCCGCAAGAAGCGCCTCACCAAGGTGCTAATGGACGGAGGCAGCGACCACAACATCCTCTATGTTGACACCCTCGACGTCATGCGCATCCCCCGGTCGGAGCTCCACCTAGTGAGCTCTCCCTTCCACGGCGTGATCCTAGGAACACAGGCATACCCTCTCAGGCAAATCAACCTGCCCGTCACGTTCGTCTTCTGAGCCGACTTCCGCTCGGAGGTCGTCACCTTCAAGGTGGTAGACTTCCTAGGGTCCTACAACGCTATCTGGGGCAGCCATGTTACGTCAAGTTCATGGCGATCCCTAACTATACCTACCTTGAACCTTAACAAACCATACATCCAAGAGTTCCTGTACTCCATCTTTTACAACAACAACAAAACAAACATTAAATGACTACTTATTCAGATATATATAAAAATGAATCAAATTAATAATTACTTGAGAATAATTGTATATACTTCAGATATATATGAATATAAATAAAATATAATTACATGAAGCATACAAACACACCAAGGTAGAGGAAAATTAATTAATGGCCCATTTATCCATAAATAATTAAAATACATATTTGTTGATTACAATAAACAATTTCAAAGACAACAATTAGCAACAATTATATTTTACCCAATATCTTTCATGCAAACCCTAGTCCAATTTCATCAAACATAAATTTACAAAAACAAAATTAATAAAAAAACCAAACCCTAGATCTAGATCTACATGCACATGAAACATCCATAAAACTAACTAATTGTTCACTAAAATCAAGAAACATGGACCAAATAAGGGTATGATCTTGTTCCCCTACCTAATTTATCGTAATACATTCAAAACTTGGGTCTAATTTGCTTCATAAGTAGCTCAAGCACCATAGAAGAGAGAGAAAAGCAAAACTCTAATTACTCACTAACCAATCATTAAAACTTCAAAAAAAAGTGTGGAATAGCATTTTCTTACCTCTTACAACCCCTCCACCAAAGGATTTGAGACCAAAACCTTCCCCCCTTAGTAGAGCAATTTTTGGGAGGTGCCCAAGGCATCCCTACCTTTTTTCACGGGTTAAAGTGAGTGACCCGAGGAGAAAGAATGGGGCTGCAGCCATTTATACAATGGACATTTATAGGGGCGGCTAGTGATTGAGCCGCCCCTACAAATCTAATAGTAGGGGCGGCTGGTGAGTGAGCCGCCCCTACAAATCTACCCATTTGTAGGGGCGGCTCGTATCACCAGCCGCCCCTACTGTTAGATTTGTAGGAGCGGCTAGAATCATGGGACCCGAGCTCACCCACTATAGGGCCGGTTGGTAGTGGAGCCGCCCCTACAAAAAAGCCCCCGTTGCTAAAAATCATTTTTGTAGTAGTGCACAACCGTACGTGTTGGTGATGTTGCGCCTCCTCTCCTGCCTCCTCATCTACATGTTCGTTGGTACGACGGCGGCCGGGACCATCCACGTCCCAAGGCGTGACTCCAGTGCAGCAGTGCTGCTGCCTTCCACTTCATCCCTCTTCCCTTCGGCGTCACCGGGGCCGGCCGCGTCCTTAGATGGGATGGTAGCGCCCGTGGCTGGACGACCTTCACGTACAGCAATAGCTATGCCCACAACCCATTCTGCAGAGTCTCCATGATGGGTCCGGGCGATGCCGAGGATGTCTGCGGCCGCCCGCTAGGGCTCCAGTTCAACGTCAGGACCGGCCTACATGTACCACGACAATTTGCGTATGTTGCTAATTAATTGCCACGGGGACCGCCTCCGCCTATGACCGCTTCCATCACCCTCATGAAACACTTGCAACACGAAGAACTTGCTGCAACATACGTCTAAAACAGATAAAATATTAGGAATATACACTTGTAACATATGTGTATAGCCACTGCAACTATGCAACATTCAGTTACAGCTGAAACATTTGGAACATACACTTCAACATACGTTATAGCCATTGCAACATGTGCAACATTCTGACCTACTTTTGCATCATCCAAATGAAACACATGCAACATACGTCGGAAATAGTTGAAACACTTGCAACATACGTCTGAAACACTTAAAAACACCTGAAAACACTTGAAAACCATTGCAAACATACACAACATCCAGATAAAACACTTACAACATATGTGTGAAACATATGCAACATCTAATTAAACACACTTGCAACATACGTCTGAAAACATATAAAACATTACGAAT